>NC_059344.1:22032570-22252570 GCF_019703515.2 Myxocyprinus asiaticus
TGGGACGTTTACCATTCCAAAGGAAGGACTTCGCTATGCTATCAAATTTCTTGAAATAAGAGAGGGGGACATCTACAGGAAGAGACTGTAGCAAGTAGTTGAATTTTGGAATACAATTCATTTTAATAACATTAACCTTCCCAATCATAGATAAATGTAATGAAGCCCACCTGACCACATCGCTCGAAAACCTTTTTATTAAGGCGTCAAAATTAACTAACTAATTCACACAAATTTGCTGGGAATAATGCCCAAATACTTAATGCCCTGTTTGGGCCACTGGAAGGTGCATGGCTGGAAGGCTGTTACTGGGCAGTACGCTGTCAGAGCCAAAGCTTCGGATTTAGACCAATTAACTCTGTATCCTGAGAACTTAGAAAAGGTATTAATAATTCTGTGAAGACAAGGCATAGACCTAGTGGGGTCGGAGACAAATAATAAAATATCATCTGTGTAAAGCAAAAGCTTGTACGCCATACCTCCCACCACCACCCCTGGAAAATCATCCTCCTTTCTTATTGCAGCTGCTAATGGTTCCAGGGCAAGACAGAACAATAATGGGGAAAGAGGGCAACCCTGCCGGGTGCCCCTATCCAGAGTAAAATAATCTGAAATTAATCCATTTGTTTGTACCGTCGCTACCGGATGTCTATAAAGTAACAATCCATCCAATAAAAGTGTTCCCGAACCCGTATATTTCCAAAATAAAAAACCCACCTGATCTATATGCATAAGAGACATCATAACTTTACTTAATTGATTAGCCAGGATTTTTGCCAATATTTTTACGTCTAGCTGGATCAGGAAAATTGTACGATAACTCTTACACTCGCTTGGATCTTTGTCTTTTTTAAGAATCCGACTGATCCGGGCTTGTGTCATGGTTGGCGGAAGTTTCCATTCTTTAATAATTCCGTATAAACTTCTAACTAAAAAATTAAGCAGCAAAACCATCTGGCCCCAGAGCCTTGCCTGTAGGCAAGGCTTTAATTACCTCGCCAAGCTCCTCCAAGATTATCTCAGAATCAAGAGAATTTTTTTGCTCAGTTGTCAGTTTAGGGAGTTCTAATGGTTCCACAAAGTTTCTACTATCTTCATCAGTAGATGAAGACGTGGAACTTTAAAGATCAAGACAGAATTAAAGACGTAAATATTTCACCACCAGCAGATTTCATTGAGAGAATGGTAGAAAAAGAGTCTCTCTGCTTTATGTATCTAGCCAAAAGCTTCCCTACTTTGTCCCCCGACTCAAAGTATGACTGTCTTGCCCTGAATAGCCAAAACTCCACCTTCCTTGACAAAATAGTATTATATCTGTATTTCAATCGGATCAATTCTCTGAGACCATCAGACGACATTCAGTGCTTCAGCTCTGCCTCGGCACTTTTAATATTCCCTTCCAACTCTATGAGTTCTCCTGCTTTGGATTTTTTGAGGCATAATGTATGATCTAGCCCCTAAGAACTGCCTTAAGTGCCTCCCAAGCCACACCCACAGAGGATACTGAGGACCAGTTGGTCTCCATATAAACTTTGATTTCAGCCTTTAACATTTGTTGAAATTCAGGATTTTACAAAAGGGATACATTAACGAGCCAACTATATGATTTCTTTTTCTCCGTATGTGGCAACATCTCTAAACTCACCAAGGCGTGATCTGAGACTAAGATAGACTGAGACTACCATTTCCCTCAGCATTACAACTGAAATAATATGAAATACTTACACTATGTATTATATCAGGGCCTGAAATTAATTTCTGAAGGGGGGATTGCCCCCTTAGATGCCTCATATTGTTGGGGATTTTTTCCACTTTGTAGTCATGACACAAAGATATTGAATATTGTACAGGTGCATCTCAATAAATTAGAATGTCGTGGAAAAGTTCATTTATTTCAGTAATTCGACTCAAATTGTGAAACTCGAGTATTAAATAAATTCAATGCACACAGACTGAAATAGTTTAAGTCTTTGGTTCTTTTAATTGTGATGATTTTGGCTCACATTTAACAAAAACCCACCAATTCACTATCTCAAAAAATTAGAATATGGTGACATGCCAATCAGCTAATCAACTCAAAACACCTGCAAAGGTTTCCTGAGCCTTCAAAATGGTCTCTCAGTTTGGTTCACTAGGCTACACAATCATGGGGAAGACTGCTGATCTGACAGTTGTCCATAAGACAATCATTGACACCCTTCACAAGGAGGGTAAGACACAAACATTCATTGCCAAAGAAGCTGGCTGTATCCAAGCATGTTAACAGAAAGTTGAGTGGAAGGAAAAAGTGTGGAAGAAAAAGATGCACAACCAACCGAGAGAACCACAGCCTTATGAGGATTGTCAAGCAAAATTGATTCAAGAATTTGGGTGAACTTCACAAGGAATGGACTGAGGCTGGGGTCAAGGCATCAAGAGCCACCACACACAGACATGTCAAGGAATTTGGCTATAGTTGTCGTATTCCTCTTGTTAAGCCACTCCTGAACCACAGACAACGTCAGAGGCGTCTTACCTGGGCTAAGGAGAAGAAGAACTGGACTGTTGCCCAATGGTCCAAAGTCCTCTTTTCAGATGAGAGCAAGTTTTGTATTTCATTTGGAAACCAAGGTCCTAGAGTCTGGAGGAAGGGTGGAGAAGCTCATAGCCCAAGTTGCTTGAAGTCCAGTGTTAAGTTTCCACAGTCTGTGATGATTTGGGGTGCAATGTCATCTGCTGGTGTTGGTCCATTGTGTTTTTTGAAAACCAAAGTCACTGCACCCATTTACCAAGAAATTTTGGAGCACTTCATGCTTCCTTCTGCTGACCAGCTTTTTAAAGATGTCATTTTCCAGCAGGAATTGGCACCTGCCCACACTGCCAAAAGCACCAAAAGTTGGTTAAATGACCATGGTGTTGGTATGCTTGACTGGCCAGCAAACTCACCAGACCTGAACCCCATAGAGAATCTATGGGGTATTGTCAAGAGGAAAATGAGAAACAAGAGACCAAAAAATGCAGATGAGCTGAAGGCCACTGTCAAAGAAACCTGGGCTTCCATACCACCTCGGCAGTGCCACAAACTGATCACCTCCATGCCACGCCGAATTGAGGCAGTAATTAAAGCAAAAGGAGCCCCTACCAAGTATTGAGTACATATACAGTAAATGAACATACTTTCCAGAAGGCCAACAATTCACTAAAAATGTTTTTTTTATTGGTCTTATGATGTATTCTAATTTGTTGAGATAGTGAATTGGTGGGTTTTTGTTAAATGTGAGCCAAAATCATCACAATTAAAAGAACCAAAGACTTAAACTACTTCAGTCTGTGTGCACTGAATTTATTTAATACACGAGTTTCACAATTTGTGTTGAATTACTGAAATAAATGAACTTTTCCACGACATTCTAATTTATTGAGATGCACCTGTATAATAATAATAATAATGACACTATTTCACCTAACTGTTTCTATCAGTTATATCATTTGGTATCTCCTATGAACCTGTTTTCGTAATCATTCCTTTTATTTTGATCAACTCTTATGCATTATGATGCTTTTTTCAGTCACTTATTTCCCAGCAAATCGCAATGTAATCTATGCCGTAGTGTGCTAACTTACATTTATTGTTGTTCTTTGCAGATATTTTATTATACATTTCATTTATTTTCCATGATATTAATAATGTATTCTTTTAAATGGATTAATACATAACAATATAACTTCTTTATAACATAGCTAGTATGTGCCTCACCTCGAAGCTGATGATGATTCTTTTCAATTGCGCTTGTTGCCTGGTTCAGCTCTTAATGGCAAAACTGGCACGAACACGTAATCAGTAAAGGAAGACGAATGACTTAAAGCTGCTACAGCGAGCAGCCCCCTCTGTTGGTCATAATAAACAGCACACGATTAACCTTGTTGCCGGTAGGCTTCAATAGCGCCTTTCTTGCCATGTATTTTCACTTTGCGGACTGTTTTGAACGCGCAGTAAAAACGGGGACATTTCCGGGGACAGCTCCAGTCGGAGACAGACCGTCAAAAACCGGGACTGTCCCCGAAAAACGGGGACGTCTGGTCACCCTAATTGCACTATGATATATCTATATTTTGTGTAGCTTGTGATTGTGGCATCTTTGTGTCACTTCGTTACTGAGCAGAATCTGTGCATTTCTTTCGAAAGAGTATTAAACTGAAAGGAAAACTGCCCTGGTTTGCTTTGAGCAAGTCAGAATGACTTGACAGGTTCCTGGATTTCTGTTCGCATTGTGACGTCACAGAGGCTAGCTAAGCAGTGGGGAACTAAACAGAAAGAACTGTTTTATATGCACACATACATTTGAGGACAATCTTGATGCATCAGATTAAACCATGAAAATGCAATAGTTTTTTGTCCATCAAAAAAAAAAAAAAAAAGCTTTTAGAAGATAGAGGAGGGTTTAGTTTAGCCCTCTTAACTACTGGCACAGAAGTGAACACTTTGTCAGGGTTATTTATGTACCCATGTACTACTAAACCTTCCTACACCAAAAAATTAATGTTTGATGATTTTATTTAATAATACAATGGTTATTATAGATATTGAATTAAATGCATGGACTTTAACAATAGCCTTCCCAGTGTCATCTTCCTTCATCTGTATTAAGACAGTTGACATGTTCCCAAAACCAGCATCTGCCTTCATGATCATGAACAAGTAGTAGGTAGGCTGATTGCGAGTTGAGTCATTAAGTTTTTTGGACACTTTTATTATGCTTCATGTATTTCATTTAAAAGAATCACTGGGGCTGATTTCTATGTTAATCGCACAACTTCAGAATAATAATTGACAAAAGAGTGAAAGGACCTGAAGACAACAAACACAATTTTAATAATATTGTTATCTTGCAGGCACACGTTTGTAATGACTAATATGAATTCAGAGGTGGGCCTCAAATATTCAGAGATGGGCTTTTTAAATTCATGTCCTGTTGTTCTTTAACTATGTCCTCTAGTGGCTGTAATATGCAACTTAAGGTCATTTTGTTGTTTAATTTCCATCTTATGACTAATTTTAACTATGTCCCTGAAAAAAGTGGTAACCTGCAACTATCACCTCAATGAACTATTTCTGCTTGATCTAACCCATAGAAATTGCTTTCCTTGGTGTAACATACTGTAATTTGTCAGGTTGATTTAGTCAATTAACATTTTTGACTTGAATAAAACAATTTTTATTATTTTTTTATAATTTTGTAAAAATCCAAATAACTTTACAGATCTGTATTGTAAAGGGTTTAAACAATGTTTTCCATGCTTGTTCAATGAACCATAAACAATTAATGAACATACACCTGTGGAACGGTCGTTAAGACACTAACAGTTTACAGACGGTAGGCAATTAAGGTCACAGTTATAAAAACTTCAGAAATGCACGATCCCTCCACCAGTGCTCAGACTGTCCGCAATAGGCTGAGAGAGGCTGGACTGAGGGCTTGTAGGCCTATTGTGAGGCAGGTCCTTACCAGACATCACTGGCAACAACTTCGCCTATGGGCACAAACCCACCTTCGCTGGACCAGACAGGACTGGCAAAAAGTGCTCTTCACTGACGAGTCGCGGTTTTGTCTCACCAAGGGTGATGGTCGGACTCGTGTTTATCGTCAAAGGAATGAGCGTTACACCGAGGCTTGTACTCTGGAGTGGGATGGATTTGGAGGTGGAGGGTCCGTCATGGTCTGGGGCGGTGTGTCACAGCATCATTGGACTGAGCTTGTTGTCATTGCAGGCAATCTCAACGCTGTGCGTTACAGGGAAGACATCCTCCTCCCTCATGTGGTACCCTTCTTGCAGGTTCATTCTGATATGACCCTCCAGCATGACAATGCCACCAGCCATACTGCTCATTCTGATTTCCTGCAAGACAGGAATGTCAGTGTTCTGCCATGGCCAGCGAAGAGCCCGGATCTCAGTCCCATTGAGCACATCTGGGACCTGTTGGATCAGAGGGTGAGGGCAAGCACCATTCCCCCCAGAAATGTCCGGGAACTTGCAAGTGCCTTGGTGGAAGAGTGGTGTAACATCTCACAGCAAGAACTGGCAAATCTGGTGAAGTCCATGAAGAGGAGATGCACTGCAATACTTAATGCAGCTGGTGGCCACACCAGATACTGACTGTTACTTTTGATTTAACCCCCCCCCCTTGTTCAGGGACACATTATTCCATTTCTGTTAGTCACATGTCTGTGAAACTTGTTCAGATTATGTCTTAGTTGTTGAATCTTTTTCTGTTCATACAAATATTTACACATGTTAATTTTGCTGAAAATAAAAGCAGTTGATAGTGAGAGGATGTTTCTTTTTTTGCTGAGTTTATATTTTCCAGTGAGAATGAAAGTTTTCTTGCACTGATGCAAGCTTTTGTTTAGTAAAGGGCAAATTATGGAGAAAAATGTCTCAGAAGTATCGGCCTATATTCTTTAACTAAAGGGGATCTTCATGCTAATGAAGATATAAGGTAGGTACATTGTACAATTGAGAAAAGGATAATCTCCAGTAATGAGAAATCAAAGCATTTAGTTAATATGTGAACAACAGTGAAGCAGGCCTGAACACTTGAGCTTAGCCAAAAGAGAGGAGTGTTTCTTAAGAACTTAAGCCTTATGAGACATTGAGTGAAAATTAGTAGCCTGGAATGAACGGAGGACATGTCAACTCATAAGCAAGTGTGTACTGTCGTGTTAAGTTCATCTGCTTCTCAAATGTCCTAAGGACTTGTGGAAGTTGTGAAACCTGTCTGGTGATAATGTTTCATTATTACTAAGTAAATCATAAGGAATGACTAAAAATATTAGCACACATTGGACTCAGAGCTGTAGCCTCCCCCTTCGTCATTCATTGTTGTAAATTGTGCCACTCATGAGCTCCAGTACATGAGTTTGAATCTGGTGTGCATCATTTCTTGATCTGATTCCTTCTTCTTCCCATAATTTACAGATGTAGTAACTGTTTGTGGCATAATGATGATTTTTTTGATTTTTTATTCTAGAACACAAAGTATTAATGATAGAAATTATAAACATTAATGAGACAAAATATTGGTAATAATATATGACTATATTTATTGCTAAAAATGGAAAGATTCTGAGATGCACTGTGATGTCAGAGAGGAGTGAGATCCGACCAAAATCTGAGACTTTACATTGCTTTATTTGTAAACATATTCCTAAACAGGGTTAAAATAGTGACCAAAAGAAGTCCAAACTCTTGTTGTAACATTGTTTCTACTGCAAAAATCACTCAGTGGACTAGGGATGGGTTTAGTTTGGTCCTCTGGACACTGGGTATTAGTACATGTCTTGTCAGGTAACCTAAAAATGTGCTTCATGTGGTAATCTCGGAATTAATTGGTTTTATTTGTCAAAAATAAAATGAAATATAACTGAAGTGGCTACATAGTGTGATTGAAAACGCAGTCAGTTTTAAGGGTCAGATCAAGTAAAAATAGTGCCTTCATAAATTGCACTGTTTCAATTTTACATTGTTGTAACATAAATACGTTATAGATAGAGGAATTTGTCATACTGTAAATTATTTGTATATTAATAATTAAACTGATTAAAAATGAAAACACATGCATTTCTGAATGTATACAGCCTTGGAGGAAATCTTGTCTCACACTTTAACGATAGCCTTCCCGATTCCATCCCCCTTCAGCATCCTCATGAAAGCAATTGGCATATTCTCAAAGCCAACAGTGACCACTTCCTTTGTCTTCAGCTTGCCCTGCAATGAAAAGGTTGAAAATGTCTGACCTTAAAACATAAGCGATTATAATGAGCAAAAACTTTCTCATTTCGGGCTGATTCTTCTAAAAGCAGTGTAATGCTAATTACACAACTCACGTAAGGTTCAGATTATGAGGCAATGGTAAGGTTTAATCAAAAATTAAATTTCATTGAATTAAACCAATTTGGTTCCTTTCTAAATTAACTTGCCTCTTTCATCCTTTGCAGCATTCTCTTGACAGACTCTTCATCTTTGTGTTTCCACTGTGCCACCATAAAGCCTTCTATCTTAAGTTGCCGAGTAATTATCACATGGTGAGGATAAGGATCTTTATGAGACACCACAATCAGTTTTAATGTCCTAAAGTTACATTACCCAGCTTGCTTTTTCTCTCTAATTAAAAGGGTTATTCAATGAGAAACTGGTCAATTCGTGTCTTGTCGCTGTGTGTCCTCTAGTGGTTGTTCTGTGCAACCATTCAAAAGTGAAAAAAAAAGAAAGAAATCACACATTGCCTTTGATTCATAAATAGCCACAAGAGATCAGTGTCCATTAAAGTGTTAAAGACATACACATTTGTGGTGTTGTGTCATTGTATGTCGCTATTCCACCACAGACAGCAATACGGCCTCCTAACTTTATGTTGTTCAGTGCTGCAGTAAAGAAGGGCCTAGCCATCTGGACAGCATAACACACACACGCACACAAAACAACGCAGTGTTAGTTGGTGGGCTAATTACATTCTCGAAGTAGCAGTCATATCCTTCAGGTGAAGCGTTCTTCAGTGCTTCATCCAGTGAGGGGACAGTCTTGTAGTTGAAGGCCTGGTCAAAGCCCAGCTTTTTCAGGTATGCCACTTTGTCATCAGTACCTGCTGAACCCACCACCTTACAGCCTTTGATCTTGCAGATTTGACCAACCATTGCACCTACTGCACCAGATGCTGCACTTACCAGCACAGTTTCACCAGGCTGTACCTTGCATACCTCTTCCAGGCCATAAAGAGCGGTTAAACTAGTGAGGGTGAGGGTGAGTTAGAAAACTAAATAGTGTTGTAAATCAATAACATATAAAAAGGTCAGTTCAGTTTGTGAGGCTATTGCTCACAAATAATTTTTACACTGAGCCTGATTATGAGAATTCCTAATGAGAGTCTTTGTTTCATTGTCTTTCATTTAAATCTCTTTCTGGCTGTAGTAGTGATAACATTACCCAGGCATCCCTAAGGAACCAAGGGCCAAGGACATTGGAATGTCTTTGGGCCATTCAGGTATTATTTGGGTCAAGATGGGCCCAATTGGGCCCTTCAGTTTGGTTACAGTGTGTGTTCTCCACCCACAATCAGCTAGCACGTAACATCCCTCAGGAAATGCTGGGTCCTTGCTCTTCAGCACCTTGGCAACCAAACAATGACTTAGGATATTTTTTCATGGTAGTTTTGATAAAACTGGTAATACCTGTTTTTGAATTATTATGTTCATGAAATGTTTATGACACTACCTATAATTACTTTAAATAAGAAAATGTGCATATTTTCCTGGTTAAATTAAACACATTCAATTTCTTTCTTCCACCGAACACAAAAGGAGATGTTAGGCATAATGACAGTCTCTGTCACCATTCAATCAAATCAAATCAAATCACTTTATTGTCACACAGCCATATACACAAGTGCAATTGGTGTGTGAAATTCTTGGGTGCAGTTCCGATCAACATAGCAGTCGTGACAGTGATGAGACATATACCAATTTACAATAACATCAAATTAACACAACACAATTAAACATCTGTTATACACATAATTACACTCAACAATATACAAATAATAACATACACTGTACAGTATACAATACGCACTATATAGATACACATTATTCAATAAAAATAAAAATAACAATATATAAAAAAGTATATATAGTATATATAGAATGTACAGTATTGTAGTGTATTGACATTCAGGCTGTCGGTTGATAGTCAGTTGTTAAGAGAGAATATAATATAATAATAATATAATTTATGACAGTCCAGTGTGAGATATAAGAGTAAGGGTAATAAAGTGCAGTGCAGATGTATTTGATCATGGGAGATCAAGAGTTCAGAAGTCTGATTGCTTGGGGGAAGAAGCTGTCATGGAGTCGGCTGGTGCGGGTCCTGATGCTGCGATACCGCCTACCTGATGGTAGCAGTGAGAACAGCCCATGGCTCGGGTGGCTGGAGTCTCTGATGATCCTCCGAGCTTTTTTCACACACCGCCTTGTATATATTTCCTGGAGGGAGGGAAGCTCACCTCCGATGATGTGTTTGGCAGTTCGCACCACCCTTTGCAGTGCTTTGCGGTTGTGGGCGCTGCTATTGCCGTACCAGGTGGAGATGCAGCCAGTCAGGATGCTCTCTACAGTGCAGGTGTAGAACCGTGTGAGGATGTGGCGGTTCATTCCAAACTTCCTCAGCCGTCTCAGGAAGAAGAGGCGCTGATGAGCCTTCTTCAAAACGACTTCAGTGTGGATGGACCATGTGAGTTCCTCAGTGATGTGGACACCCAGGAACTTGAAGCTGCTGACTCTCTCCACTGGTGCTCCATTGATGGTGATGGGACTGTGTTCTCTGTCTTTTCTTCTGAAGTCCACCACAAGCTCCTTTGTCTTACTGACGTTGACATTTACTTTCATTGCATCTTTTACAATGAAAGTGAATAGTGATTAAAGCTGTCTGTCCATAACATTCTGCCTAACATGTCCTTTTGTGTTCCATGGAAGAAAGAAATTCATATGGGTTTGGAACACAGCATGACAGTGAGTAAATGACAGAATTTTCCTTTTTGGATGAATTATTCCTTTAAATCAATTGAAGGCTAAAACATATTTTACAGTGCCAAAACAGTCCATTTTTTAGTTGTACCCAAAAGTACAATTTATGGGTAGTTGATGCATAACGTTTCCATGAGCGGATTTTTTATTATCAACATTAAGTTATGAATTTATATGAATATATAAGGGAAAGTTTTTTTATTTTATTTGAGGTGCCATGACTGGTCATTATTTATTTTAAGTTTCTCACTATTTCAATCACCTATTTGCCTTCACTAG
The DNA here is from genome assembly GCF_019703515.2 of Myxocyprinus asiaticus. Taxonomy (NCBI): domain Eukaryota; kingdom Metazoa; phylum Chordata; class Actinopteri; order Cypriniformes; family Catostomidae; genus Myxocyprinus; species Myxocyprinus asiaticus. The sequence goes on from NC_059344.1 coordinate 22,043,406, forward strand.
CTCATCCTAAATGGTCCTGCAGTGAGACTAATTAATTTTTAGTACAAATTTCCCATGTAAACTCAAAATATGAGATCATAAAAAATGCATACATAATAGTTAATTATCAAAATGCTTTTGTTTAAAAGTACTTTTAGATAGCATGTCACACCACAGGATGTCAACTTTAAAAATAACAAATACATCACAATCTAAATGGTAAATTTGTTGTTTTCCCTTACTTTGCCCGCTGAGTTCCATACTGTACATCTTCCTCATTCATCCACATTCTACTCAGAGCTCTGTGGAAGCAACAGAGGGAGAGATCTGGAAATCTAGAAATACTGTACTCCACCATACAGCATAAAAGTAAACTATGCAATATCAAACATTTTTACATTATAATGCTACATTATAATTTAAAGCATGGATACATCACCTCATGTATGAATCAACACTTAAATAAATAGCCTCCGCAAGCACATCTGGAACACATCTAATAACAAAAAATAAGCAAGGCTCAGCACAGGTAGCAACAAAAGACAAATATCTAAAAACACCATACCTCCATCTTTGAGCTCCAGCACAATTTCTTCTCTCAGCTCAAAGTCACTTTCCTTTGGAAAACCCTCAAAGTGTTTTTTGAGGACCCACATTTTTGCTTTAACCATGACTGTGTCAATGAAAGGTGCACAGACAGAGTTCCCCAAACTAGATGTGGTTCTGAGAGAAGAAGCCTGCTTTTATTGCACTGGCAACAATACATGAGTAAACATTACATAAAAACATGTTATTGACTTAAATGACATTGCAAATTCTTAGCATCTCTGAACTGATATTTATTGGTGATGTACATCTCACTTTTGTTTATAAACTGGTGCTTGTGAAAAACATGTAGGTTAGAGTTTTGTACTGTTGAAAAGGGATGAGGTATGAGTTGTACACCCATTTGACTTCTACTCATTTGCAGTGAAATATGAGGCAGTAGGATTGTGTATGGTCTATCCATAACTACCTTTTCTGCTGTCTGTATAGAGCCAAGGATAGCAAAGTTCCTCTTCTGTAGTTTCAGGAAATGAAGGTGACCAGAATTAGCTCATATTTTAGGTTGATGGTTGACATTCATGAGTGGTTAGGTACTGATTCTATTGTAAAGCAATAGTGTTTTCAGCTGCAACCTGGTCACAGGCTGTTTACAGGCAGGCAACATGTGGTTTGGTTGGTGGGGTCTCAGATCAGATGGACAACTTTAGGTTGCTGTAAAGAATTGTTCCCCACAGCAGCAACATACGAAAGAATATCTTAAGTTGGGAGTACAATGAAGTGGATTTGTGAACTTAAACCAGAAACTTGACTAATCATGAATAAGCAGCTTGTATTGAAATTAGGACTTCTGCACTCATAAGGAAGTGTGTTAATTAGCTCAAGTGCCTCAAACATTATGTACTATATCTCTAACACTTTTGCCAGAAAAAGTAAACTTTAACAATTAGTAGTAAGGCCTTAAAGGGACAGTTCACCCAAAAATGAAAATTCTCTTATAATTTACTCACCCTCATGCCATCACAGATGTGTGACTTTCTTTCTTCTGCTGAACACAAATTAAGATTTGTAAAAAAATATATTTCAGCTCTTTGTCCTCACAATGCAAGTGAATGATGACCAGAACTTTGAAGCTCCAAAAAGCACATAAAGGCAGCATAAAAGTAGCCATACAACTCCAGTGGTTAAATCCATGTATTATGAAGCGATATGATAGGTGTGGGTGAGAAACAGATAACTATTTAAGTCCATTCTTACTATAAATATCCACATTTGACCAGCCCCAACCAGTAGGTGGCTGAATGTGAAAGTCACTTCCACACTAGTATGTGGAAGTGAAAGTGTAGATTCACAGTAAAAAATGACTAAAATATTGATCTGTTTCTCATCCACACCTATTATATTGCTTTAGAAGATATGGATTAAACCACTGGAGTCTTATGGATTACTTTTATGCAGCCTTTATGTACTTTTTGGAGTTCTTGTCACCATTAACGTACATTGAATGGACCTACAAAGTTGAGATATCCTTATAAAAATCTTCATTTGTGTTCTGCAGAAGAATGCTATGCACGTCTGGAAAAGCATGAGGGTGAGTAAATGATGAGATAATTTTCATTTTTGGATGAACTATCTCTTTAATTGCTTTCAAGTATTGATATAATTGTTTGTTTTATTGCAATGTGACCCTAAAACCACATCAAATCATCTAATGAGTTACAGTACATTAAAAATCTTAGCACACTCAGTTGAAATTGCCACTGCAGACCCTGTGTGGCTCTCTGTGATAACTAGGGTTGGGAACCAAGGACCGGTTCTACATACAGCGCTTCCAGTAATCTTACACTGATGTGCAAGTTATGAATCTCACAAGCCTGAAGTACATTAGGCTACAAAACACAGTCTAAACTGTCTCTGGAACTGTTGCTGTTTATTTAATAATGACCTGTGTCTCTATTAAATCAAGCAGTGCAGTTACTGACTGGTTGTTCATATGACAATGTATAATTAAAGATACACAAGTTTTGCTGTAATAAGTGGAATATAAAACAATATATAAATTAATTAAATATGCCATCACATTTCGTGTTAGTTTAGATTTCTTTATTTAAAATAGAGTTGGATTGTATTTATGTCTCTAAAAAGTTTGCAAACACACCTTTTACAAGAACTGTATTAATTTTATTTCTGATTTGCTATATCTGCTCTGTACAAATCTGAAATGATCTCATTACTTGGTAACAGACAGCATATGGTAGTAAATGCAATAAGAATTGCATTTCTCATTTCTAAATAATTATAAAAAAAAGTACTAAAAGAATTACTGGAATCTTTACAAGAACCGTTACGAGGAATCGGAATCATAAAATTCCTTACGATTCCCAACCCTAGTGATAACTTTGTGAATTGTTAATGAAAACTTTCAGTTTCTCCTTCAACTTCAGTTTCCACAAGCTTGTCAATGACAATAATTAATTTACAGTATATGCTGCTGTTCATCTGCATGATTTTGGTTCAAATAAATTTATGCTGTCAATGACAGCATGTAGAAATTCTGAATAATTTTGAACAACTTTCATTTAAGACTTTAAAAGATATATATTCCTCATAAAAATAGGCTTAATTTTAGAAAAAATATCTTCTTTATTTCTTGATTTACACATTTCTCTGTCCTAGGAAACAGAAAATGTGACAGTCATTTAGAAAAAAATTTATTAGAATCTTTTATTTATAAAACAAAGCACTTGACATTGAACAGTAAACACATAACACGGAAATGATTAATTATTAAAGCTAGGGTGTGTAATCCAGAAAGACTAGCAGTTAGCAAGCTAGCTTTGAGAGGTGTCTCCAAAGCCACGCCTCCTCTATCACACATGAGCACACACACACACACACACACACAGGGCAGAGTCTAAGCGCCAGGAGGAGAGACGTGTTGGTGGAATCGATCGCAATGGTTTCAGATTACCTCATGTCTCATTCACAAACTACATGAGCTAAATACTTCATTACATTAACAAAATATATCAAAAACAAATCAAACCATGTAATTACCTGTCCAAAAGAAAAACAGCAACCATGGCATCAGTGGCGGATTTAGGCATGGGCGACATGGGCAGTTGCCCAGTGTGACATCTTGCGTGGTGGCACGAGGCACCCACACAGACCCTCGGTCAACAAATTTGGGGGCGTGTTGAAGCGGGTTTCGCCCAGGGCCTCATACAAGCTAGAACCACTACTGCATGGCGTCATTTTTCAGACCCTTTGAGTCCCGCAGTTGCCTCCAGTGTGGAAAAGCAACGCCAATGTTAATTCTGCTTTTAGCACGCTCTTGATCCAGACGTTTTTTTCGTTGTAGAAGTTTCTAACATGGTCTTTCTTGTTTTCTTTTACTGGTGGTTCAGGAGGAACATAAGGTAGCTGCAGTTCACCTTCCATTCTCGTGCTCGCTCTGCACAGCGTCAAGGAACCCGCACTGATGACGTGTGATTGTCTGCGCGAACAAGTTGCGTGGCGGTATGCAAATATAGATTGACAGACAGGAAGGATATCCAATCAATGCATTCAGACCGAATGCAATGATTGGTAGATAATTTTTTAATCCTGTCCCTTCCACAGAAAATATATATATATATATATATATATATTTTACATTTAGACCACTTAAATTATTGATTGCTATCAGGATATGAAGAGACTTTCAAACAGTATAACAAAAAATGTTATGCTAGCACACCCTAGCTTTAATGCAGAATCACTAACAGAAAAGGCAGCATTGTTGTTCCATCTACAAACTACTGAAGGACTTGCTATCAGACTTTAACAATGGCCTTCCCAATATTTTGTCCCTTGAGCATCCCCATGAAAGCAGCAGGCATGTTTTCAAACCCATCAGTAACATGCTCTCTACACTTCAGCTTCCCCTGTAAAGCACCAAATCAAAAAACAACAGAAATGGCACCATTATCAATTTGTGTAAAGTTATTATTTTGAGACAAAGCCATCTATACATTGGCCAGTCCTTAAGAAAATGCTAAACTTAAAAAAGCCACGCACTCTTTAATAAGCCAGTATTGTTGAATGAAGCCAAGTGTTTATAACTTGCCTCTTGCATCCAGGTCAACATTCGCCTCAATGACTCTTCATTTTTATGCTCCCACCTGCTCACCAAGAAACCTTCCATTTTTAACAGCTTAAAAATCATGTGCAGGTGTGAATAAGGGCCTACAAAAAAAAAAAAAAAAAAAACCACACATTACCACTGCTGTAAATGGACAATCTATGTATGCCTAATTCCTTTCTGTTTATCATTCATTAATGGTGACTAAGCATGTTTTGCATTTTGTCCAATATCACTCTGAAGGTGCAGAATCTCTGGCATCAAGGTAATTTATAACACCCACTACTGGACAACAGCAAAATGGCTATCACACACACATAAGAAACAAACCTGTCTGAGGGGTGGTGTCATTGTACAAGGATATTCCTCCACACACTGCAATCCGTCCAAAAGCCTTCATCTGTGGAATAGCAACACTTGAAAAATAACCGCCCACCTGGAAATCAAACGGGTTTACAAATCATTGAATAATCAGGAGTATAATGCTGTATTCTTCAAATTAAAATCCAATTCTAATCTCAAAATCAGGCCCACTCAAATCTATTATTATTTTAAGAGGTCGTTTCCTAATACATATTTCATAATATTAATTAGGGCTGGGTACTGACAGAGATTTCCAGATTCAATTCGATTCCGTTTCATAAGCTCTTGATTCGATTCTGATTCGACATCGATTCATATGGGTTTATTTCAGTTATAATGTCCCTTTTGCTTAAATATAAAAGAAATGATCTCCCAGCTAATGCTGTTAATTATACAGGGGACCTTTTAACTAGGTTAATTAGGACATATTAAATTTACAATTATATTTTATTACTTTTTCATCATTTGTCACATTTTGGCTTTTTAAAAATAAACAAATAAATGTATTCAATCAATAAATATTATATTTCATATATTATTTTTGTTACATACAGTTGAAGTCAGAAGTTTACATACACCTTAGCCAAATACATTTAAACTCAGTTTTTCACAATTCCTGACATTTAATCACAGAAAACATTCCCCGTCTTAGATCAGTTAGGATCACTTTATTTTAAGAATGTGAAATGTCAGAATAATAGAAGAGAGAATGATTTATTTCAGCTTTTGTTTCTTTCATCATATTCCCAGTGGGTCAGAAGTTTACATACATGTTAGTATTTGGTAGCATTGCCTTTAAATTGTTTAACTTGGGTCAAACGTTTTGGGTAGCCTTCCACAAGCTTCTCACAATAAGTTGCTGAAATTTTGGCCCATTCCTCCAGTCAGAACTGGTGTAACTGAGTCAGGTTTGTAGGCCTCCTTGCTCACACACGCTTTTTCAGCTCTGCCCACAAATTTTCTATCAGATTGAGGTCAGGGCTTTGTGATGGCCACTCCAGTACCTTGACTTTGTTGTCCTTAAGCCATTTTTGCCACAACTTTGGAGGTATGCTTGGGGTCATTGCCCATTTGGAAGACCCATTTGCGACCGAGCTTTAACTTCCTGGCTGATGTCTTCAGATATTGCTTCAGTATATCCACATAATTTTCCTTCCTCATGATGCCATCTATTTTGTGAAGTGCACCAGTCCCTCCTGCAGCAAAGCACTCCCACAACATGATGCTGTCACCCCCATGCTTCACTGTTGGGATGGTGTTCTTCAGCTTGCAAGCCTCACCCTTCTTCCTCCAAACATAATAGCCATTATGGCCAAAAAGTTCAATTTTTGTTTCATCAGGCCAGAGGAAATTTCTCCAAAAAGTAAGATCTTTCAAGTTATGTTGATATCGGACTCATTTGACTGTGGATATAGATACATGTCTACCTGTTTCCTCCAGCATCTTCACAAGGTCCTTTGCTGTTGTTCTGGGATTGATTGTACTTTTCACACCAAACTACTTTCATCTCTAGGAGACAGAATGCGTCTCCTTCCTGAGCAGTATGATGGCTGTGTGGTCCCATGGTGTTTATACTTGCTTACTAATGTTTGTACAGATTAACGTGGTACCTTTGTGGCATTTGGAAATTGCTGAAGGATGAACCAGACTTGTGAAGGTCCACAAATTTTTTTCTGAGGTCTTGGCTGATTTCTTTTGATTTTCCCATGATGTCAAGCAAAAAGGCACAGAGTTTGAAGGTAGGCCTTAAAATACATCCACAGGTACACCTCCAATTGACTCCAATTAGTTTATCAGAAGTTAATTGGCTAATTGCCTAAAGGCTTGACATAATTTTCTGGAATTTTCCAAGCTGCTTAATGGCACAGTTAACTCAATGAATGTAAACTTCTGACCCACTGGAATTGTGATATAGTCAGTTAAAAGTGAAACAATCTGTCTGTAAACAATTGTTGGAAAGATTACTCGTGTCATGCACAAAGTAGATGTCCTAAACGACTTGCCAAAACTATAGATTGCTAATATTCAATCTGTGGAGTGGTTAAAAATGAGTTTTAATGACTTCAACCTAAGTGTATGTAAACTTCTGACTTCAACTGTATTTATTGTTAAATTGCATAATTTGTACTATTTACATTGATTTGTTGAACACGTGCTAAAACTGGTACTGTCTCTTTAACAAAAAAGAAAATTGGAAGACAGAACACCGCTGTGGCAGATGTGCAAATTGGATCGTATCCCCATGTTCGATCATTTTTAGCACCCAATCTGAAATACCAATAAGGGCTCGCCACGCGTCCACGTAACAGAACAGAGGGCGATTTGGTTTGTTCATTGTATGATATAATGCGCCGCTCGCCAGTGGGAACCAGTTGTGCACAATGTGTGGGCTTTGAAGAGGAAAAAACCTCTTTATTGAGAATGTGTGAGCGTCTTGTTCATGTGCAACGAGCACTGTATTCTTTTTTGCATTTATTGCATTCATATGAATGTGAGACACAGAAACAACATTTTGAACAATTATGAACAGCAATATTCCTTTCCCGACAAACAGTGGGGAGATGGGGAACAGTGTTGTGTTTCTCCAATCGAGCCTTCTTCAGAGCAGACCCGGAGGGAACAGCGAGCTCTGCATTCTGCTTCAAACAGCTGTCCCAATCAGAAGCGCTTTTGCTGTGCTGGGGTTTTTTTCCGCCGACATGGGGCGTGCGCTGATTAGGCTGCTTTCATTTGGGCCATGGCTTGCTGAGACAGCGGGCATGTGGCTTTTGTCAAGGTGCTGGCTCGAAAAAGAGTGGGAGCAAAACGGCTGTGATACATCACTCCGTTTCGGCATAAAGTGTCTCATAGCCCGCTACTTATCCACAGAGCTGCCAGAGAGGCCGGCTGGAGACACTGGAGCATCCAGAGCGGCTTTTTTCTTGTCAAGCAAGGGTCAGCCAGATGTGACGATCCAGAACTGCAAGGTTGCCCATTGAGTTGCCAATGGCCTGTGCAGTGATTTTGTGGCATGCAGCACTAAGGCCGTAGCAGTGTGGAGCTCTTTAAATGTCTCTGGATCGTAGCCTTGCTTATCCATTTGATTGAGGAGCTTGGCTTGAAAGACCTGGAGCACCGCCATCGCGTGGAGTGCTGAACCAGCTTGGCCCACTGCTGAGTAAGCTCTTCCAGCCAGTGCGGACGTTTGTCAGCACGGTTGGAAGGATGTATGGGGCGTGATTTCCACGCCCTGTTACTCGCTGGGCAGAGGTGTGCCGCTACTGCCTCCTCCACAGGGGGGAGTTGGGCATAACCGTTTTCTTCCCCGTGATCCACATTAGAGAGGATGTAATCACTGCGTGGACGAGCTGAATAGGGTGCGCACCAGGATTTTGACAGTTCTTTATGACAGGGCAGATCTACTAGACACGGTCGCTTGATGGCGTCTGGACTGCAGGAACCATTCATCAAGGCGAGATTGTGTAGGTTCCTCTGGAGGAGACCACTTGATATAAAGCTCTTTGACCGCCCTTGAAAGGACACGAACCATTCCTTGTCAGTGGTGCGTACACGCTCCTTGCCCTCGCTGGGGGAAGGGGCGGTAGCATCATCCACTGACCACTTGCCTGATGCAGCGAGAGACATGACATCGTCATCAACCCCAGCGTCAGAACCGCCAAACGAGAAGAGGCGCTACCGCAGAGGGCCGGAACTCGTCACACACATAATGTACCGGCATAGACACGTTACGTGGAGACTAAGGGGCTCACGGGGCGTGTGCCAGCATGAGGTCCACCTCAAATTCATCTTGCTTGACCTCGCGGCCCCGCCGCTCCTCGTGTGATCCCTCGGTTATCACAGAAGAGGCAGGTGGGAGGATGCGGGAGGCTGAATCATCCCTCAGAACGAGGGCTATTCGCAAGCGAAGCGTCTTGAGACTCATGCCCTCACAGTGAGGGCAGTCTGTCTCCATGAGACGTGTCACAGACAGAGAATGCAGCTCTCATGCCGATCTGATGGCGGGATGTGCCTCTTGCTCAAGGAACAACATCTTTTAAAAAGACGTGAACACATACAATGCTTATAAGGATACACAACTCCTGCCGAAGCGCTGCGGGGAATCAGGATGCCGAAGCGGGCCATTCACCAGTGAAGCGTCAAGTGGCGAGGCGGAGTGATGTTTGCCGTAGCACTGCAGGGTAGCGGAGAGTCTTCTCGTTGCTGTGAACATCCCTCCTGCTGACTCGTGTAGTCGACGGCGAAGCAGTAGAGGGCTTCTTGACTAGAGGTGAATCGCTGTCTTGAAGGAAGAAAATTCTGAGGAATGGTGTTTACGCGCCTGCTTTTATAGCAGACAGCTTTGTGCCTAAAAATGCGGGGCTCAAACACCACAGCCAATATTATTGGCGTTATTGTTGAGAGTTTTCAACTAGGTCATGTCGAAGGACACTCCCCATATGTGTTACCAAATGCAATGTCAAGTGTACAGAGTCGTAAGGGAACAACTTTTACTCTAAACACGCTGTGCAAGGATCTCACTGCTGAACACTTCACGACTAAACTACATAATTACTGGTGAGTGAAATTTAAACATTTACCATCCAGTTGCCAAATATATTCACTTTAATCACAGAGTGCAAAATTTGGTTGAAAATCCGAGTGATTTCCTATCATTGTAGTGGAGGGTTGCGCACTGAGTGAAAGACTGATCTTGGGATTTAAGAATCGATATCGAGATTGTTCAAATGAAGATTGCGATGCATCGGAAAAACAATATTTTTACCCACCCCTAATATTAATTTCTTACATTCTCAAAGTAGCAGTCATATCCTTCAGGTGAAGCGCTCTTTAGTGCTTCCTCCAGTGAGAAAGTCTTGTAGTTGAAGGCCTGGTCAAAGCCCAGCTCTTTCAGGTATGCCACCTTGTAATCACTACCAGCTGAACCCACCACCTTGCAACCTTTAAGTTTGGCAATCTGACCTGCTATGGAGCTCACTGCCCCTGCAGCTGCATTCACCAGTAAGGTTTCACCTGGTTTGATGTTACAAACTTCCTCCAAACCATAGAGTGCAGTCAGCCTGTGGAGCATAACTAATGTTATTTATTATTGTCATTTACAAATGTAATTAACACTTTTTAGAATAAGATTCACAGGCAAAACCGGTGCATAACTTTTTCATTTTATAATTAATAGCCATAATTGTCCAGTTTCAATTATTTGATTCTGATTAAAGTTTGTGAAGTATGTGTTTTGGTTAAGGGGAAAAAAATGCCCTCATATACGTAATAAATGTAAAAATGCCCCTGAACATCATTCAACAGACAAACATTGCCCCTTAATAAAAAAAAAACTAATTTCTGACATGGATGCATGGTCACTTCCAATCTTTAAAACCGCTGCAGGCTTTCTAAAATGCATTGGAAAATTAACAAATGAATAAGGCTGTTTCACTGCCATGTTACGCCACAAATAAAAGAGCACAGAGTACAATTAGGAAAAAAAATTGAGGATAGTTTTGCTGTCTGAGCTCAAAAATAAGTTTCCTTAATTAAATGCACTGCATTACAGATTTAGTTTTTTTTTCTCAGATTTAAAGGGACAGTTCACCAAAAAATAAAAATTCTCTCATCATTTACTCACTCTCATGATATCACAGCTGTGTATGAATTTCTTTCTTCACCAGAACATATTTGAAGAAAAAATATCTTGGCTCAGTAGGTCCATAAAATGCAAGTGAATGGAGATTTCTCTTTTGAAGCATAAACGTCATCCATACGCCACCAGCTGTTAAAGTAATGTCTTCTAAAGTGACACGATCACTTTTGGTGCGAAAAAGATTAATAATAAAAAAAAAAAACTCTAAATCAAGTCTAAATCGGTCAGGAGAGGTATGTGCGTGTGACGTAATCACATTGGCATTTGAAACACGAGAGAACTGACGCACATGAGTCAAAGCTGGAAGAGCAGCGCTGTTTACAAGTGAGAAGGAACGCTGTACAGTAGCTTGGTTGGTTTTGGTTTAGATCTGTATTGACCCGTTTTTGTTTTTTTACTCAGAATGGTGCGTTTGTGTGCTTATCCTGGATGTCTAAACCGAGTGGAGAATGTGAGATTATCTCTGTATCATGGTAACAAAATACGTCACATGAAAGACCGCTTGGACTCCACCCTCTCGTAAAGCCTAAAAGAAGCAATTGTTAATAGTTAAAAAGTACTTAACTATTGATATTTTTTTGCACCAAAAGTGTTCGTGTCGCTTTATAAGACATGAATTTAACCGCTGGAGTCGTATCTATGACCTTTATGATGACTGTCTGTGATTTTTGGAGCTTCAAAAAAGAAATCTCCATTCACTTGCATTTTAAGGACCTACTGAGCTAAAATATTTTTCTTGTCATACACACCTGGGATATCATGAGGGTGAGTAAATAATGATAGAATTTTCATTTTTGGGTCAACTATCCCTTTAAAGTTTGACATCCTGTGCTGTTGAATTCTTTCTGTTTTCCTAGTGCCTATTTATGCTCTTAATGCTTTGAAAGAAGCAGTGGGTTTGTACCCTGGCATGCCTATAGCTCCAAGGGCATGGGAGAGGGGGACACCCTGAGGCCAGTCAGCCAAGACTCGTGTGATATCCTGCCCATCTGAAACTGTGTGTGTTCTTCACCTGCATCGACCAATCACATGGCAACCCACAGGAAATGATGGGTTATTGCTTTGAATCACTCTAAAATCAAAGAAGAGATTGTGAAAAATTAAATGAACATATGAATAAAACAACACACAGCATGTGATTTGAAGGGCCTGCTGTAGTAAAACCTGTCATGATGCAATTATAACTATAGTTGAAAACTAACTCAAATCTATTTACCATTGAATCGTAAAAACATACAAAAATAAATATACCATCAATAAATACACAAGGTATCAGTTTGTAAGACAGACACCTGTAATTGAAAGCTGCAATTGAAAGAGGCATTCTCCTATTGTTGTGCGTTTAAAGGTGCTGCAAGCGATGTTTAGCCTTTCTAGAATTTCCACAAGCTGTTGACTTTCCCCCCCTTTCCAAAATCCCACACTTTAAAGATACCAAATGAGCTTTATTAAAACAGACACCGAGCAAAAGCGGTTGACAAAGACAACAGCAGCAAAATAGCGCCCTCAGCTGACAACTGTTATGAGCAACATGGCAAAAAAATGGCATTCTGCAAGGCTGCAACTACAATACTATGTGCAAAATGATTGACAGGCAGAAAGCGTCAGAGACCTCGGCCCACGGACACATTTTTGTTTGCTGATTACGGAGTCTAGAGCTGTCACACAGATCATGAGAAATTTCATTAATATCTTTCAGGGAGTAGGAAACATGTTTTGCATACCTTTCCATGAAAAATAAATAAATAATATATATATCGCTTACAGCACCTTTTTGACTGAACACTCAAAACGTGTGATATAAACAGTCGCCACTGAACACTGTGCCAGTCCCTGAACTGTTTATTACCAAGTGACTTTAAATTAATTACAGATCTTTTCTCTCAAATCATAAACAGATTGTTGGTAACTTGCCATTTTACACTGACTGGGATTCATGATTTCCGTTGTGATGCTGTCAAATAGGATTATACTTAATTAAGCTGGTCTGAAGATAATGTAGATGTCAAGCAGCTGTTATGTAAGAGAATGGTTATTTCTTTTACTTGGCCACTTGAGTTCCGATCATCACGTCTCCAGCTTGCATTCGAACATGACTGTATGGTCTTTAAAGATTTTGTAGGGAAAAAATAACATTCATGTATAAAACACCTACCAAAGAATGATTTACAAACATGCAGGATCAGTATGGTGTTTTGCATGTCAAAAGACAGACCTTAAATGCAGATATGTTAGTGCACTTAGTCATTAAAGTCTTTACTCACCGCATGTAAGGATCCACACTGAGGAACTGAGCCTCCAGAAGAACCTCTGAAAAATAAAAATAATAATTGTCCCTTTTTTTGTTCAAAACGGGGAAAAGGGAGCAGTAGAGTAAGAAAAGCATGAAATCTGAGACGCACAAACCTCCACTTCTGGGCTCCGGGAGCTGCTCTTCTTTCAGCTCAAAGTCGCTGACTTTGGGAAAGCCCTCAAAGTGCTGCTTCAGGACCCAAGTTTTGGCTTGAACCATGGCTCTTTGCTTGGAACAACAAAATGAATGAATAAACGAAAGAAATATTGCATGCACGTTTCGACAGGTGCAAAGAAGAGTACAAGAGGTGAACTCTTCCTTAGCAACACTAACATTAACGCGAGGCCAACTTTCTCTACTCTGAGTCTGTGCAACCCTTCACAACAACAACACAGAAAGCAGCGGTCTGAACAGTAGCGGCGGGGGATAACCACCACAATATAATATAACTGTCTTAATACATATACGTGCTGTCAATGCTGTATCCACAAAGCTTTCTATTCTTCTATTATACTTGCGGCTTTGTAGTGCACGCAGTTGCAGCTGCAGTGAACGTAAACGCTTGTTCGAGGGAGGGATCAACTCGCACTACAAGCTACTGAATCTCAGTCAGGTGACATTGTTCTTTAATCTGATTGGACAACTACATTTGCCAATCATTTCCGAGGAAGACGTGTCTGAATGTTTTTCAAAACCTCCACTTTTATACATTTTCATTCAACGTAACGCAATATTATAATACCTATCCAACTTCTGCGGCCATGAATATGCTTTTAAAATAATACGTTGTTCAAGAACCCATCCCACGTGACGTGACGTGACGTAAGTAAGCGCGGGCATTTCGGAAGTGGCACGCGAAAGACTGACCGTCCTGACGGATGACAACAAACCGACCTGAGCTTTTCAAAGGTAGGGGCATTTAATTTGCTTTTAAACCTGTAAATATATATAGAAATATAGTCATTTTTGAATTCTATAGCAAATAAATAAGGTATTGTTCTCATTCCTCAGATAACCAGTAAGTATGCTAACTTGGCCTAGTCAAGACATTTATCAAGTCATTGGTTATTTAAAAGGCACTTGGTTTCAAAATTAACGTTGTTCATAATACATTTCTGCGTCAAATGAATATTCCGGGTTCAGTACAAGTTAAGCTCAATCGACAGCATTTGTGGCATAATCTTGAATACCACACACACACACACACAAACAAAAACAAAAAATAATAATTTCAGATATACGGCCTATTTTTGAAACGTTTACGGATTGGCCCCGTTCACTTCCATAGTAAGTGCCTCACTGAAACCCAGATTTTTCTGTAAAAGGAGAGGACAAGGAGAAATTATTTTTGTGGTGAACATTATGCATCAGCTGCTGTCGATTGAGTTTAATTTGTATTGAATCGGAAACATTCCTTTAAAACTAAAGAAAGGCACGTGCTTTCTGAGGAATTTGTCAGAGCCATGTCTGAAAATACTGTTTTACACAAGTGACGCGGATTATGACGTGTTTACCCGTTTTATTCAGCCCCGCCCCTTTTCCGCGCTCCGCTCTTCCGAATTTTGTCATCTAACTTCCTGTTTGGATAGACATTTTTCACAATCCGGGTTTGGGAACGCGGAAGTAAACGATTGCAGAGTAAACTTCGACAGCGGTGAATGGGAGATCACAACATATAATATTTTTACTTACCCATTTGCTCCAAGAGCAAATAAAATAATAAAAATAAAGAGCAGTGGATTAAGACAGATGGGAGAAGATGCCAAATTTACTGTCACTCTCTCAGCAGCTGTAATAGAAACCCCCTTGCAGCTGTGGTAATTAATTTTTTTAAACTGATTCCAGGGTAATATAACACAAAGAAACGCGTCATCTCATTCAGTGCGTTAAAGTTAGTTTTATATTTGACATTCGCAACAATACCCATTAAAATCTGTGCCTATAACATTTTCAAGCCAAACCAACTTGGAAATGCATGAATAGGTTTTCTTTGCCTAGCGCAAAGCTGAATTTTAAAAAAAAAAGGAGATTTTTATTTTAATATCAATTTTATTAGCCCTATAAATCAAATCAATTAAACAATTTAACCATTTGATATTATGACATCACAAAAATATGAAATGTTGTTAAAAATATCCCTTTCATGACACAAGGCTCTGTTTGTGGAATTTACATTCTATATGTTTTCAAATAAATATAGTGTAAATGTTTGTAATATTCTAATTCCATTAAACTCAATGACTGTTTGACCTAGAGACATGGAACCAACTGTAAAACACTCAGAATATTATTCTTTATATAGCACAAGACCTGTTTTTGGGAGTAAATGTTCAGTACTTTTTATACAGATATTATAATTCTATAGTCATTGAGTTTAATAGATTTATAGTGATAACTGAATCTGTATAAAAAGTCCAGTCTCTAATGTTAGATCTCTAACATTTACTCCCAAACATTATTTGAAAACATATAGAATGTAAATTCCACAAACAGAGCCTTGTGTCATGAAAGGGATATTTTTAACAAAAAAAATTTTTTTCTTCTGGTTATTATTGGGATTTTGGTTGAAGTTGAACAATAATTTGCATCTGGGATTTTATTAATTTTGGACTCTGTTTGTGCCCATCATAGAATGGAAAATAAGTAAAATTTTTGACAGTTGTATTAATCTTTTAAAAATTATCGGCCAATTAATCAGTTATCAGCCTTTCCCACTACCTTAGTAGTTATCGGTATGTGCAAAATCCACTATCGGTCGACTTCTACAACGTTCTGTTTTTTGGCGATTTGCATTCTTTTTGCACATCGCCACCTACTGGGCTGTTATGCAAATGATTTATTTATTTTTTTCCTTTGCTTTATCCCTCCATTTTTTTTCTTTCTCCACACAGTAGGTGGTGAAATGCACAAAGAATGCAAATCGGCAAAAAACAGAAGAACTCTCGTGAACGTGGTAGAAGTCGACAGATAGTGGATTTTGCACCTTCCGATAACTAAGGTTCCTTGTGAATGTGCATAGGAGGGCTGGTGAAAGTGTAGATTTATGGTAAATAAAGGACTGATCTGTTTCTACTGTTTTGACTATCATATCATTTCTGAAGACATGGATTTAACCACTGGAGTCATATGGATTATTAAATATTCCTTTAAATTTAAGCATTTTGTTTTCATTTAAGTATGTTGTGCTAATGTATTTCCAGCTTGTTTGTCTTCACACAACATATATCAGGCAAAATATTACATTTATCTGTCAGAGCACTTCCAACTGAAACAGTTAGGCTTTGTGTTTGTGTTTTCCTTTTTTCACACTTTATCATGCAACACTCGCCTTGTATGATCTCTCTTAAATGTGTAGAATGCCTAGAATAAGTTGGGCTTGCTGCCATGTCCTCTGACCATCCTCTTTAGGATAAGGAAAAATCTTGGAAGTCTGGGCTGAGTTCACAAAAGCAGCCATGCTGGATGGGGCTCAGTTTGTTGAGGCGTTGTCACGGTTGGGTTACCCAGGGGCGTCCTCGTTGAAAGGTTCTGAGTTTGACTGGTTATTTGACACCGCACCAGATAACTTGCACCTTTTACGGGTCGTCTGCAACAGACTGAACCGCAACAATGTTCTAGCACTGGAGGAAGTGCAGGCATACAAGGCCCTCCGAGATTCTGGGAAGTCCATTTTGGACAAGGCGACACTGGGTGAACTTCTTAAGACCTGTTCACCCCTGGATGGAGCCGTATGGTCACAGGGCTCTTCTGCGCTGGGTCTAGAGGAAGATGTGTCGATTGAGGATCTTGAGACAGAACTTCAAGCTCTCCACAAGGAGAAGCAACTGAAACAGCGCAGACTCAACAAGCTGCAGATGCTGGCCACAAGCTGGGGGGCAAACTCCTCCACATCCCAAGCACTGCTGCAAGAAGGAGGGAATATGGTAAAGGATGCCAACTCCGCTCTAGCGGGCGAAAATGCATGCACCAACTCGGCAGTAGAGAACCTGTCAAAGGAGGCCACCAAACTAGCTGGCTTTTTCGACAGCGACAGTCATTCCCTCAGGAGTAGAGATGGAGATGCTCCACTTTCATTTGCTCAACCGGGGACCCCAGTGCTCCTCTCTCAGTTGTCTATAGAGCCCTTCCTCCAACAGCAGCAGCAATTCACTAAAGTGTTGACTGCCTACACCCAGCGTCAGTTCTTTCAGGGCATCTCAGATTTGATGGAGATGTCCACATCCAAACAGTGCCAGCTGACCAATCTGAGCTGCTGCAGTGAGAGTGAGGAAGATGAGGGAATAGTAGAGCACAGAAAGAAGGAGATGGCACGACTGCAGTGGGCGTACATAGTGGCACAGTACCAGCTGCTGAAAGAAAGGGCATTGGAGAATGGAGACAAGGCAGTAAAAGAGTGGCTCACCCAGCAACTAAACAGCAGCACAGAGGTAAATACTAAAAAGGATAACAGTTTATTGTTTATGAATACATATGTGCCATCCAAAACATTTCAAGAGTAATTATTTATTTTGTATTTATTTTTTAGCTCCCACTCCTTTTGGATTTATAGTTCTTATATATCATTCATATTTAAAAAATATATATTTAAAAAAAAAAAAGTTATTTGACATTTCATGCATGACTAGGACAATATCTGACCACTTAATTTTTGTTTTATGAATGTTTTATTGTTTTTACTATTAAAACAAATGAACCGCAGGAATGAAAAATCTAAGAGCTTCTGTGTGTGTACACTGAATATTGCCATAAAATATAGGAATTTGACTAAACAGACAATTTGTGATTAAATATAGATCATAGCAGACATCCCGTTCAATACAAGAAAATTAACTGATGAGCTAACTAATGAAAAGACCAGGAAAACATTTATTTTAACATTTTCATTAACATTGTTGTAAAACCTTTCATTTTTATAAGCGTAATCCAAGAGTGCCATTAAGCCATGTTTGAAATGCTTTGTTACCTACTTGCAAACCAGTTTACCAAAATGGATTAAAATACATTTACACTTAAGTTGGCAGTCAGCACTCCCCGTGCTTCTTATGCAGGGCACTCTACATGGATTGGAATTTACTGAGCTTTACAGAGTTGTTTTACCTAATTCTACTCTAAAATATGACACAGCAAATTTGGATTGAGACCGATATTAGCTGATGTAGAACATAAAATTGGGGCAATATTTCCTCTGCCTTTCACTGTTTAGTATTTTCCTAATATACCATATTTATTATTTGTCTTATGCTCTCCCCTCATTTCTTTCTCTTCCTTTCATAGTCTCTGTGCTACTCCCGGGCGAGCTGGATTGAGCCTGACCTGCGATCCAAGCTCCTTACTATTCAGTCTGAAATTCAGTCTCTAATGTTAGATCCAGTCCACTCGGCATTACGAGAGAGTGCCCACCTCCTAAATATTCCTGTAGTGCGTGGCGACCTTGCTCTTCAGATTGCCAGGCAAAATTACTACACCTCCAGACAGACTGAAGTTCGTGACCAGCTTCTCCATCAGAAGGCCTCCTTTGAACTTGTGCGCCTGGCCCAGGATTCGGAGCTCCTTAGAGGAAAGAGACTGATGGAGCAGCTTGGGGACATAGTGCAGAGGCTGAAGGGGGCCGTAGAAGCTGCTGCTCAGAGAGAAAATATGCTGACTCAGTCTCACTTGACTCAAGTCCCTTACCTTGGACCTAATGCCAAACAACAGGTCATCAGCTCCAAGGACACAGCCTTCAGCAGGTAATACTTCCATACAATAAAATGAGAAATTAATTTAGCAAAATTGACTATTTATCAGAGATTTGAAATAACCTCAGCAGTTTGTAAGCCTTATCCTTTGTTCATCCCTCAGGTTGCTGCAAATTCTTGAATTTGGTAAGGCTTCTACAGAGCGAGAGGATCCATTCCAAACGTATGGTAGGCTGGAAGTAGCAGCCTCCAACCTACAGGGGGAGCTGATCACTGTACAAGAGGCCTTAGAAGGGGCCAGACGAGAGCAGGCCTACACTGGTGCTCGGTTAGAGCGTGATCGAGATGCAATCGACCAAGTGGCATTCTCAGACATTGTGCAGCCTCTTCTGAGGCCGCAGGTATGTGCTACAGCCACACCTGCACTGGAGCTCTGCCCTCACGCACAGGTATGTCTTTCTTGTCTGTATACTCTTCACCCTCACCGCCATATTCTTCATCATCCCTTTGTGAAACCAAGAAACGTGAGCAGATTAATTTATCAAGTTTATGACTTGTAAAAAGGGCATGTTTTTCTTGCACCTCTTAGTGGTTGGTCATAATTTTTGGGTGGCGGGTTTTCAGCAGGAATTTTGTTTTGGATCTGCTGTTTAAGACTTCATGTTTTCACTCTGGGTGAAAAGGCACAAAATTGTCTTTTGCATCTGTTTTCTTCTTGTTTTGACCCTCGTTTTAATGCAAAACAGTTTTGTTTTATTGCAATTTCTTAAATCAAATGTATTCACTCTCTGTACCTGAACAGTTCTTAAGGATGACAATTGGGATTGTGCTGTCCTTTCCCACACTTTCCCTTATCTGTCTGCTTTTCTGACCTGTCACCTCCTCTCCTCCTCACTATCTCACTCTCTCTGTTTAGGAACTAACAATAGTTATTAATGAGTTGGAAGTCAAGCAGAAGGCTCTGTACAAGCTTCTTGAGGACATAGTTGGTGACTTGAAGGCCAAACGAGCCTGGCTTGAACGCAGTGCCACATTAAGGAGAGAAAGAGAACTGTATGTCTACTTCCACCTAGACCCCAGCAAGCTCACCAAAGCAGTAAGAGATATGGAGACTCGAGTAGGGGTTGTAGGATAAGAACTTAGGATCTACTTTGCAGTATCCACCTTGTCTACATCAGCACAAATGTACAGAAGTCCATACTGCAAAGAAATGCTTTACTGAAATTTCTATTGTGCATGGATCAATTTTGCATCTATGCTATGCTTATCCTCAGATCTGTTATACTCATGTGTTCTTTTTCTGCCAAAAAGTTAATGTTCTTTATGACAAACTTAACACTTGTGTTAATTATCTTCAGATTGACTAATTTGTATCTGTAACTTTACAAATGTGTCAATTTATCAAACTTTGTAACTTATAGTCTTTTGTTGATTAATGGTTTTTGTAAGTTTATGAATAAACAATATTTGTAATCTGTGTTTGAGAATTATTATTTTTATTAAATTTTTTGCTGCAAATCTTTGTTTAAAACTTTTTTTTTTTTTTATTTATTTTTTTTTTTACCTGCTGTCTTGTTCTTTGCTTCTTTGCAAAATTCTTAAGCCCTTAAGTACTTTTACTAGAAAATCACCAGCCGATTGTGTATACTATTTCTTGATAGACCTGAGTTCAGGATGCCTAAGCTTGGAATAATGGATCTTCGTTCATAATATTTTGGTGTAAAAGACAGCAGCCAGTTGTTGTTGCTTGTCTCGCATTTTCTCATTTTGTTGTCAGACTTACTTGAATGCAGCATCTCTTCCTAGATTTTTCTGCATGTGTTTCTACAGGGGTAAGACAGTTTGGGAGAATAGCAGGTGAGATGGAGAGCTACCTCCGCTGTAGTCTGACTGCAGCCCCTCTGTCAGTGTCTGCGCAGACTGTCATGGCAGCCCTTCGGGCCCAGTATGCAACCAGAGCTAGTGAGTTAGAAACCGAACAAAAAGATAAAACTGCTTTGAGTCTATTTATGGCCAATGTCCCAAAAGCTGAATTTTATGAAAAGAAAAAAAGATTTAGGTATTTATAAAGCTATGAGTTTTGTGCTTGGTTTGATTAGTTGGAGAATGATTGTAGACCACTTAAGTTCACAAACAGGTGTTAAAAATGGCAGTCTGATGGAGTCTGTTGTTCAAAATTACAGCTTTGTGTGGTAGAGTGTTCCTGTCTCAGCAACAGGAAAGTGATGAAAGAAATCAGAAGTTGTGTACAAGGGAAAACAAGTGAGTAATATCTGCAATAGCTACAGAATTAGCAGAAAGTCTGTTTAATTGCTACAAATGACACTTATGTGACTGCTCTGAAATTCAAAAGTGGTGATTATGTATAGTTAAATTATTTTATGTCTAGTTAATTCATTTTATGTCAACAAAGATACACTGATTCTTTTTTTGTCTAATAAAATCTTTAGAGTCCAAAATTCTTCTGTTAAAACCAACTTGAATTTGACAGACATGTGTACTGCTCTCTCACTGTCTCTGGTACAGTCATTCATCAGCCCTCTCCAGCTCTCAAACGGACGGATTAGAGATTTCTCAGCTCGACTTTGTATACGAAAGAGAGAACAAGAGTCTTTGCCTCCCTTCTCAGGAACCGAAGTGGAGCGAGTGAGTTTTGGTGTTCAGGTCACCTTGTTTTGTGTCTTCAATAAGCTGAAGATTCCTATTATTATCAGAGGTACCTCATTCATATGACATCTTTTTTTTCTGCCTTGGATTTAGAGACTTCGATTTAAGTGTATTGAGACAAGAAGAATCTAAGCATTTCAAGCTGAGGGATGTAATTTGTAATGAGAAATTTGCACTCTACAATGCTGGTGATGATTGCATAATGCACACTGACCAGTGTAATAAGCCAGTAGCACAGGGAGATGTTTTACCTCTACATGGCTTTACAAGCAAGGGTAGCCCCCAGGCTAAACCAGGTATTTTGACAGAACCAGAGAGACATAGACTGAAGAAGAGGTGGATTCAATCACCAAGCTCAATGGTTGGTTATCAACATGAGTCTCCCCCAGTGAAAAAGTGGAGCTTTGGACAGCTTGCACTGTCCATAAACAGCTGTCATGAGGCATCAGGGGAAGAAGACAGATGTTGGATGGACAATAAGGACAAGCAGAGGAGGAATGGACAGATATTCTCAGTTTGGAGCTCTAGATCAAATTCAGAAGATGATTTGATGAGTCATGGGTTGACAGAGAGAGATAACAATGAATCTTCTTGTGAAGGTATCTCAAAAGAGGCCAAAAGTGACCATAACCAGATAGGTAATGTAGCTGAAGTGTATCCCATTAGTCTTAGATCTAATGTAGGGGAACCAAAATCCAAGTTAGAATGTCTGGAAACCAGCTTTTCCTGCCAAGATAGCAGAAATGTGGAAAGCTGTCCACATGCCCAAAGATGTGGCAGCATCACAGTCTCAAACACAGACTCGTTAGCCATCATTGTCCTTGAGCATGACCTGGACACATCTGGTTGGACAGGTAAATCACTGAGCTCCGAGATGGTGAAAGAACACAGTGGATCAGAGAGGAGAGAGTTTATCGAGAGCAGAACTAGTAAGTGCATTGCATGATACATCCATTACACAGTACAAATATTATATAAAACATATTAAGTATGCAGTGTTTTCCACAGGATTATGTGAGACTGTAAGAATTTTGTTTACATTTTAAAGTTAAATGTATCAATTTGGTGCACTTTGAGAGCAAAATTAAGAGGCTAGATCTATGAAGAACTTTGTGTTCTTGTAACAATTTTGTGCTGTAGTAGTAATTTAATCATAAATGGTGATGACATGAGACTAAGAACGCAGTTCACAAATGTCAAAACACAAAATCGACTAGAGCATACATTTGAGCCAGGGCTCGACATTAAGCATTGTCATGTGCTTGTCCTCCGCCACCTCGAGGACTTAGAGCACATTGGGAACTGGGCATTCCAAATTGGGGAGGGAAAAAAAAAGTAACTTGTCCGGAGAGAAAAAAGGACATTTAATTACATGCTCAAGTAACATGTCAAAGTTTATGTTGTATATTTTTGACTGATGGCCAACCTAATAGTTTACCTACAGTATTCAATCAACTCAGTTCTCTGCAACAGAAATGTAAACTGCACTGGGTAGCGGAGGAGGCTATTGTCATATGGTAATTATTTTATGTTATGTATGGTAGTCAAATAAAGAAAAGCCTCCATCGCCATCATTAAAAGCAGGGGTGCTCACACTTTTATGGAGCGAGATCTACTTTTTCATCATGTTATTGCAGAAAGATCTACCATGTACAATATAGACTATACATTATCACAATACCAAAATGTCAGTAGTGAAATTTGACGATTCTCAATACAAGCTTCAAAACCACAACAAATAATAACACTGGCTAATATGTTAATTATGGAAGAATGGCTTCAAGTTCTTAAGTAATTATTCAAGACTAGTAAACAGTAAGAAAATAACAATAAAAAAAGCAATGAATAGAAATAGATAATAATACAAAATAATAGAACAAAAAATACAAATTATGAAAATTCAGTGCTTTTTTTAACAGCTTTAAAAGTTTTTAACAGCAGTATCAAATATTCAAGTAAACATTCAGAATGAAATACAACATAAAACTACTGGTCTTCACTGTATGATTATAATACATTAATACTTTTTAAAGTTACTCAGTCAAGAGCAGTGAATGTTTTCTTGTTATGGTTGTTTAAATATTATAATGACACACAAGACAGTAGCAAGTCTATTAGCTTTCATTTATACTTAGAAGTCCGACATTTTAATACAAATCCTCTTTTTTCTCCACTTTTTACATTCACTTTAGACATCACTCTCTGTGTTTACATGAATACCTCACCAAGACGGGCATTTTGGCAAAATTTTGAAATGTATTTGACCGTTCAGGCACGCATTAGCGTGGGCATTTTCAGCACAGACACATACGCCGCCTGTCAATCAAACAGGGCGCAGCTGTTACTAGATTGCTAGCGAATTATAAAATGATTTGCTCTTGATTACTTTCAACAGCAGAATAAGAATATGAACTTTGTTATTGACGTTTTAATCAGTCTGCTTGTCTGGTCAGGCAGGTAAAATTCTCTTTCACTTGCCCCTTCAAAAATCCACTTGTCGCGGACAAACGTTAATGTCGAGCCCTGTGAGCCATCAAAGAAATGAAGCCAAAAGATTACCTGTGTTGAACTTGCTCCTCAGATGCTGAAAATAGTTACATTGTCAGAGCTGCTGGTAATAATGTTAACATTAGATAATTAGCTAACGTTAGCTAGCTAGATATAAGGTTACATGCGTTATAAACTCAGCAAAAAAAGAAACGTTCCTTTTTCAGGACACTGTATTTTAAATATAATTTTGTAAAAATCCAAATAACTTTACAGATCTTTATTGTAAAGGGTTTAAACAATGTTTTCCTTGCTTGTTCAATAAACCATAAACAATTAATGAACATGCACCTGTGGAATGGTCGTTAAGACACTAACAGCTTACAGACGGTAGGCAATTAAGGTCACAGTTATAAAAACTTAGGACACTAAAGAGACCTTTCTACTGACTCCAAAATAAAGATGCCCAGGGTCCCTGCTCATCTGCGTGAATGTGCCTTCGGCATGCTGCATGGAGGCATGAGGACTGCAGATGTGCCCAGGGCAATAAACTGCAATGTCTGTACTGTGAGATGCCTAAGACAGCGTTACAGGGAGACAGGAAGGACAGCTGATCGACTTTGCAGTGGCAGACCATGTGTAACAACACCTGCACAGGATCGGTACATCCGAATATCACACCTGCGGGACAGGTACAGGATGGCAACAACAACTGCCCGAGTTACACCAGGAATGCACAATCCCTCCACCAGTGCTCAGACTGTCCGCAATAGGCTGAGAGAGGCTGGACTGAGGGCTTGTAGGCCTGTTGTAAGGCAGGTCTTTACCAGACATCACCGGCAACAACGTCGCCTATGGGCACAAACCCACCTTCGCTGGACCAGACAGGACTGGCAAAAAGTGCTCTTCACTGACGAGTCACAGTTTTGTCTCACCAGGGGTGATGGTCGGACTCGTGTTTATCGTCAAAGGAATGAGCGTTACACCGAGGCCTGTACTCTGGAGTGGGATGGATTTGGAGGTGGAGGGTCAGATTGAGCTTGTTGTCATTGCAGGCAATCTCAACGCTGTGCGTTACAGGGAAGACATCCTCCTCCCTCATGTGGTACCCTTCCTGCAGGCTCATCCTGATATGACCCTCCAGCATGACAATGCCACCAGCCATACTGCTCGTTCTGATTTCCTGCAAGACAGGAATGTCAGTGTTCTGCCATGGCCAGCGAAGAGCCCGGATCTCAGTCCCACTGAGCATGTCTGGGACCTGTTGGATCGGAGGGTGAGGGCTAGGGCCGTTCCCCCCAGAAATGTCCGGGAACTTGCAAGTGCCTTGGTGGAAGAGTGGGGTAACATCTCACAGCAAGAACTGGCAAATCTGGTGCAGTCCATGAAGAGGAGATGCACTGCAGTACTTAATGCATCTGGTGGCCACACCAGATACTGACTGTTACTTTTGATTTTGACACGCCCCCCCCCCCCACCCCCCCTTTGTTCAGGGGCACATTATTCCATTTCTGTTAGTCACATGTCTGTAAAACTTGTTCAGTTTATGTCTTAGATGTTGAATCTTTTTCTGTTCATACAAATATTCACACATGTTAAATTTGCTGAAAATAAAAGCAGATGAAAGTGAGAGGACGTTTCTTTTTTGCTGAGATTACATTGTTTTTCACGACAAGCAGCCGGATATGTCAGTCGACATAAGCAAGGAGACTGACAGCTAACATTAATGTTACCTAACTTAGCTAACGTTAAATTAACGTTAATTATCAATGATAACTTCTGCAGTAATGTTATCTGTTTGCTGTCGTACATTGATAAAATTGTGTTTGGACTAGTGGATAACTGCAGTGGATACTGTAACGTTAGTTCAAACGTTCACATTCTTGAGTAAACAAACTATCCAAAAGACGTTTGGTGGTTTGAACTCAAGGGCAGGAGGTCTTACAGCCCCCCTTTTGAGCAATATGATTTCTCTCATAATTTTTTTTTACGAGAAGTCTGTCTCTTTGTTATAATTTCTCTGAAATAAGACCTTGTGGCTCAGCTCACCTCTACTGAGTGGTAATGTATCAACTAGATATATAAGCTTGCTGACACATGCATACCTTGCAGCCAGTGAAAATACTGAGGGTTTTCTTGTCAATGCAGGTTTTCCCCAGGCGGAAGAGGGTGTGGTTCAGATGCCTGTTGGAGAAAGAAGTGGTGAGCTGGAGCCCACAGTGCCTCTCATCACTGAAGGTCTGCAGCATAGCATCCAGTCCCTCTCAAAGGTAGTGCACTGGCTCTCGACCAGGGGAGAGAGAAGACAGTCTTGGCAGTTTTGTGTCATTAAATTGCAGAGAGGAGGTCATTATCAGTCTCGTTTTCTAGATCCTACATATACCTCTGTAGACATTATATTTCATATTGAAAAATGTTGGGGAGATGAGTGGTGGGAAGGGAGGGGATAGGGAAATTACACAAGCCAGGCTCAAACTTGTGTGGTCCATGTGAGCACCATGGGACAATTTGATGTAATGTGCAGTAAGTACTAAACTCTTGCTCCGACACATCTTTAGACCTTTAAGTTCAGTTTCTGATTTGAAGTATTTGTCTTATGGCACTTTTCCACTGCATGGTACGGTTCGACTCGACTCTGCTCGCTTTACTTTTCTGAGCTTGCTTTTCCACTGCAGTTTAGTGCCACGTCAACGTGGGTGGGATAATAGGCTGATCGTCATAGTTGCGCCGCCTCTACTGCCGTGACATCATCTTAAATGCGACACAAACATTACTGACCATAAACAATAACACGACCGCTAGCTGTTAGCTACTAGCTCATTGTGCTGCATAAAGCAGTTGTTGCATGGTGATTTTACACAAGTGTAACAGTTAAATTGGCCTGGTTGTTTTAGAAGAAAGCTTTCCAGTAGCTGGTCAACTAAATAAACTGAAGCTTTCAAGCAGAATATAGAGTTAACGTACCATCAACAGGGCACTCTCCCTCCCATTGCTCGCCGGTCTGTTGCCATAGATGGCGTCCATTTGGTCGAACCACTTCCACTTTCTTCTGTTTGAACCACTCCGGCTGTTGTTGTCCTTGATGGTTCTGTAGTCACTTTTAAGTTTTTTTAACTTTCCCCTACACTGTTGGTAGGTCCGATGGTAGCCGTGTGCGGCCAACAGCTGAGACACTTCTTGAAAGACTTTTTCGTTTCGCGTCGTTTCGTTCGTCGCTAACGAGAGGACCGTCTGCACCTCGTTTATTGACCACGGTGTGGTTTTGTGCACAGCCATTTCTTTTTACAATTCGAAAGTCGCGTGAACAAATTATATTGCTGTCGCTGTTGCTAACTTTAAAACTAGCGGGTTGATGTCCCGTGTCGCAAATCCAGTGACGCTGGTAGTGACGATTCTCTGTGACCAATCAGTGATCTGCAGGGTTTTGACATCACATTTAGTATTGGCTCGGCTCACTTGAAACCACGACCGAGGTAGTACTAAAAAAATTATCAGGTACCAGGTACTATCCACAGTGGAAAACCTCCAAAAAGCGAGCAGAGACGAGTCAAGTTGAGCTGTACCGTGCAGTGGAAAAGCCCCATGACTTTAACTGAAATAGCAAAGTCATTGCCTTCCTGACCTTTGTTCTCTTCTACAACTTGCTGGCATTATGAGTTGATCTGAGGTGTATTCTGTGTGAAAATGCATTGAAAAATGCAGCTCAGGTAAAAAAAAAAAAAAAAGGGGGGGAGGGGTCTTTAAGGGGTCAGTTAAAGTTTAAATGATTAACTGTGGGGGTCTCTTTAAAACGAAAAAGCTCTGAGTGGAGCCCTTAGGAGCATGCAATACATTGTGGGAATTAGGGATGGGCATTTTTCAATAATTTTGTATTCAAATATTTGAGCTCAAAAACGAATACTTGATTATTAGTTTATATAAATCAAGTTGTGAAATTATTTCAAACATTAAGGTTGCATCACCATTTCAAAACAAGCTTATAATTATATTCAAAACAAGCTTATAATATATCCTGTGTTTTTTGTTGAAAACATTTAAATAAGCAATGTGTGTAAACAAAAAAGTATAGAACAAAAGCATTTAAGCTCACCCAAAGCGGAGAAAAAGAAACCACTAATAAAGTAGACTGCCACAGTTAATGTACAGAACGTATATAAACACTCAGCATATAATGGTTATCATGTTTATATTGCCACAAAGTCTAACGTCCATTAAGTAGTTTTGAGATTGGAAACCATGCTTTCCTATTGAAGATCTATTCTCGCAATTATGGTTTTCCGTGAGGGAATGTCGTAGTCTGGCTCAAGAAACTGTATGACTTCCTTAAACCTGTTTCTCTCAATGAAAGGAAGCATATCTCTCGAGATCATTTTTGCTATTAGGTGAATGGACTTCTCGACTCGCTCAGGGGTACATCTGCGCCTACCTGCAGTGATGGTCAGCTGTCTTTCCTCATGCGACTCAAGGCTGTAACCATGTCTTGAACATTGGGGGGACCAAACCATTTTGGGGTGGGGGGTCACGGGTGTTGAGGTCACAGATATAATTGTCCTCTTTGGTCCTTTTAAAATGGAAAAGGCTCTGAATTTTCTGAATAAAGGCTTTGAATGTGATAAAGGCCCAAAATATGATAATTTTTGGCTTTAAAAGATAAAAAAAAAATTCACAGAAGTTTATACAGTACAAGACTACCACTGTGTCGACATTGCTAGCAATTTGCCTGTTTTAGTAATCTTTTCTTTCTTTTTTCTTTTTTTTTTTTGTGCTGTATCAAAGAAAAGATGATCACTGATATATCTGTAAAATGGCATGACTGTGTCAGCTGGTTAGCAAAAAGAAAATACACAAAATTATTTACTGCCATAAAGTTGTCCCTCATTGTTTTTTTCCTCCCAGTAGAATCTTAACACAATCTTTTCTTCGAGAACCCAAATGCTGCTCTTTACCATATAAAAACGGTTCATATTGACCACTGCTGTCAAGGTCCAAAGAATAAAATCTTTATTAACCATAAAAGTAGTCCATACAACACAAAGCTGTTGTGTGGCCCCAGAAAGCTTGGAATATAATGCACGAGTCATATGGACTACTGTTATGATGTCTTTATACTGAACATTTTGTAATAGTGCTTTATAGTATTTGTCCTTTTTGAAGCTTGACAGCTCCTGCTCTCTATAAACTGTTATTCTATGGAATAGAGCTGCTTAAAATATCTGTTTTTATGTTCCAAGTAAAAGTAACCACATGTGGGTTTTGAACAACATAAGGGTGAGTAAATGAGTGAGTAAAAGTGAAATTTCCATTTTTAGGTGAACTACTCCTTTAACTGGTGGCTCATCCTCAAAATAAAATGGTCTCTTTTAAAAGTAGACTCTTAGGAGATGCTGTACAAAATTCAGAATTAATTAAAGACAAAGAAATTATTTAGAAAATCTTAGATTGACTTTAAATTATTACCTAATAATATTTGCTTTAAAAATATATGACACTGTCCTTGCCACAACCTAAAAATTCAATCTGGCCATATCTGATAATTGGGAGGGACTTGTCCCCCTCAGTGTATATTGTGGTTACGGCCCTCAACTGGTCAGTACTGACGGTTGGTGTTTGAACTTGATATGATTTCTCATTGTGGTGGTGCTATTATTATAGCTCAGTTTCACCTGACAAAGCTTGCACACGACATGTTGATCATTTTGATCATAATAATTCCAAACTTCGCTGCGCCTGGATGCAAACAATGCCATTCTCTGTCATCAAATTTGATCAACTTTTGTCCACAGTGCCACCCAATGCATTCAGTTATAACTGTGAATTTTAGTGTGGGTGTTCAGGATTTAATGTGCATTTCACTATATTTAGGGCCAGCAAAGCAAAATTTTGCAAAATTCGAGTTGTGTTTTTACTTTTCGAATAATTATTGCAGAGTCAGTACTCGAGTATTCGACTACTTGTGCACAGCCCTAGTGGGAATGTAGATGAAGCAGCGGCCTGAATAAATGAAGATATAAGTTGAAATTGTGCTGAGAAGAAAAAATGGAAGACTTCCCCAGGGTTTTGAATTGCACAATATTAGAGTGGAGAAGACTAGTAGCCTATTGAAATTGAAGTAAACACGCAAACACTCATACAAACAAAATGACAGCATTTTCTCTGACATATTTCCACAGGAGGTCATTTAGTCAAAGAGCACATTAAATTCTAGGCATTCAATGAATAACACTAGTTCGCAAATTTAGAATTATCTAGGGATCAATTATTTAGTGTAAAAAAAAATAAAAAATGTGTCTCTTAGTACCCATGTTGCTGTGTGCAGTTTCATTTAAACTCCTTTCAAGGTGATGCAGCCGACTAATGAATAATGGAAATTACTTCTTGCAAATGTCTGTTATGTAAAGTAATAGTCATTCAAAGGTTGAAAAGTACCAAACAAAGACTTGTCCTTTCTGCTATAAAAGTGTGGGTGCATCAGCTTGAAAAACTGCTTTATTAGTGACAACCTCGGGACTGTAGACTTCTCTCATCAAGTGTTCTTAAGCTGATTTGTCTGGTGCTTACAGTCACATTATGAATAGGAGTGTTGTCTTTTGCTGCTATTAGTGCTGATTAAGCTTGGAGTAATGACACTGACTTTATTTGCATCATATTTGTGCAGATTAGCTGGGGTGACGGCAGTCTGTTTAACTCAGTTTTCCTCTCTGTCTTTCGCTGCTGTCTATTTGTCTCTGTCTCTACCTTTATATGTGCTTTCTTAACACATACAGGCTTGTAAGGTGATCTCAAGGAAGGGAATGTTAACCTGTTCAAAGCGTTTCAGGAAATGGGAACACCCCAGACCTTCACAGGAAGCTCGAAAGATCACTTCATCCCAGGAGAGGTACAAAAAGACACTCAGAACCCTGAGGTTCCCCATCACCTCCACTAACCGTAAAACACAGCTCTCCCACCAGCCAACAAAAACTCCACAGTCAGGATTCAACAGGCATAGACATCACCCCAGACCCCAAAGAGAATCAAAGAATCAAGAGTGCAATGAGCCAAACCACTCGAAATCCCCTAAGAATACTGAACCAAGTCAATCAGGATCCAGTACATGCAATCAAATGGCTTCAGAAATGGACAGAAAGGGAGAGATGACTGCAGCAACTTCCATAGCTTCCTTTAGTTTGACCACTGATTCCAGGGTGTGCGACACTGGCTGTCTCTCACAGGAGGAGAAAGAGTGCATGTTAGAGGAGGCTGGAAGAGCAAAAGCATTAATTGTAACCATGGTATACCAGGATGGCACCATACAGCTGGACCCAGAACAGGTTTGTAAACAGAACTACTAGATATTCTTCTGTTTAGTTTGACTTGAAACAAGCTGAAGGGCATGTATAGAAAGCATTGCATGTGTGCATTAGCAGCAAAAACTATTAAGTTTTTGTTATATACAGCAAATTTGGGCAAATATACTAGGCCTTCGGGGTATCACAAGCGTGCCAAAAATGTATCTACTGTGCTAAGCACATACAGCCGGCGTCACAATAGCTGATTTTTCCAGCAATTTTCAGGTTTGACCTTCATTGACATAATTGCCAGCCAGTAGGTGAGAGACTGAGCACCTGTTAGTGTCTGCCAGTGGGAGGATGTTTATCACTTGACCGTTGGGATTCCCTGCTGAGTTAATGGTTACAGCAACGGGAAAATGGGATCCAATGTGACAGAAATAATCGTTCTGTCGCTGGGCAGGCTCTTGTTCTCCAAGTTACCAATGAGCTTCTTCTTTTACTGAAGAACTGACAAGACATCAAGCTGAACGTTTTAATCTGCACTCGGCTGCATATCATCAAAAATGCTGAATGTAATCCATAGTGATTCTGCCACCAAGCGTTTTTCTCCTACACTAAAATAACTAATGGAATCAGAAAGCGGAGCTACAAAAGTCTGTTTTTATTTAATGTAATTTTTTAATTCACTGAAAGCCGCATTTGGACATACGGCAAGCCTCCAGGGAATAAAATACACAATCACACACTTTCACATGGGGCTTTACTCCATGAATCACATCTGAAATCAATCTGTTACAATTGTTTATGCTCATGTGGTACTCCTGTTGTTATTTCGGCAAGCTCCATGTGACAGGGAATCAGAGAGAGAGAGAGAGTTGCGGTGAGTTGGTATGACTGTCACCCCTCCACCATTTATTTATTTTTTTATCTTCTTTTCTCCCAATTTGGAATGCCCAATTCCCACTACTTAGTAGGTCCTTGTGGTGGCGCGGTTACTCACCTCAATCCGGGTTGCGGAGGACAAGTCTCAGTTGTCAATCTGTGCATCTTATCACATGGCTCGTTGTGCATGACACTGCAGAGTCTCCGCATGTGGAGGCTCATGCTACTCTCCGTGATTCACGCACAACTTACCACATGCCCCATTGAGAGTGAGAACCACTAATCGTGACCACAAGGAGGTTACCCCATATGACTCTACCCTCCCTAGCAACTGGGCCAGTTTGGTTGCTTAGGAGACCTGGCTGGAGTCACCCTTCCACCATTCTTAATCAGCAAGTGTGTTATACCTCTGACTGAAGAGAGCGAGATCTCGGTCAAATCTGAGTTGTTTAGAGTCTGCTAGTGTGACGCCAGTTTCATACACACCTGAACTGAAATTAGGAGAGTCTGCTAAGGCAAGTGTCACTATTATAATTGCTCATACTTGGGCTTAAGGGTTTGTTTTAAACTTGAGCATAAAATTCGTCCCATGCTATTTGTCAAATGGACATGGATACTACCTAAAATCAGAACACCTTAACAACCGCATTGCAACACACTGAAAACCATTTACAACATCCTAGCATCATGGCAATGTGTTTTGCATTGGTAAGCACCGCTCACATTTGATGTGTACCAGGGGTGGACTGGGAAGAGAATTTGGCCCGGAATTGTTGAGCGGGGGTTGGGGTGTTCACTGTCCTTTTCTGCATATCGCGGCACCGTTTTGTGGCCCATTCTGCATAGCGCTGCAGCTCATTTCAGTTTATCGCAGCCCATTCGGCCCGTTTCGCCCCAAAGTGCATCGGCCCACCGGGAAAATGTTCGGTATGCCAGATTACCAATCCAGCCCTGATGTATACTGTTTTAAATACAGATCAAAACAGAAATTAAAGATATCTCTTAGTAAACTCTGACCTTGTTTAAAACAATTTACATGGCTGGGTGTGTACTGTATGTTGTCTCCTAAAGAGGTCATGCCCTGCAGTGAGTGGACTGCTGGTTTTGCTTAAGAGGGATTTGTACTCAGATGGGCTGGAGGATAGACCACCAGAGAGAGTGCTTTATCTTAGACTAGAGCAGACACCAGCCTGGGCCCAACAAGACCATAGACACATGAAGGATGTGTTTACCAGGTGTGTGTGTGTTTCTGGGAGAGGAAGTGAGAGACTGAGAGGTGTTTGTGTTGGCCTTCTCTTCTTCCCTTTCAAAGCCTTATCATGTCCTTGCTGTTTTTTCTGTCACATATGATTTGTTGTATACATTAATAGCTTTTCTAAAATAAATGCTGATGTTAGGTTGTGCTCAGTGTGTGTTCGTGTGCTTTTGTATATCTTTGTGTCTTTAGAGAGATGCTGTTGCAGATTTTGAGCAGCATGAAGCCATTCGTGTGCTTTAAAGCTAAAGACCTGCTCCGCACAGTACTGAGACACTTCAGCAGAGACCTTAGCTGGCAACAAGGTGACAAACACGTGCTCATACACATCAAAATCCTTTTCTCTGATTATTTCAACAGCTTCCATTTAATAAAACATTCCTGACAAAGAGCAACACTCTTTAAATACAGACGTTTCCCAATGTTTTTAAAGAACTTGGGAACAGTGGCCTTGTGGGTAATATTTTAGTGATTTTGAATGACATTGCTGGTTCTGTTCAGTGTTGGGATGTCGGGTGATGGATCCTCAGATTGCTGCTTGGTTATTAGATCCTGCCGACTCTGCATCCTGCTTTCAGTCCCTGCTTTCCAAACATTGCACACGTCCAGTTGCAGGCACATCACCACAACCTGTGCTCGGGCACGCCAAGGTCAGGATACACATGTTTGTTTCTGCAACAGGATGCTCAGAAAAAGCACCCAACAGATGTATCCCAATATAATCCAGCATGTTCACCTTAGCACTTTCACTATCACGCAAACAAGAGAACCTCTTCTTTTGTAATACCAGTTTTATTTAATTTATTCATTCATCATTCAAGGCATTCTCTCTCTTCCTTGTCTCCCCACTGCTTTAACAGGCGACGCAAGTGATCTCGAATTTATCTCTCCTATATGGACTAATGGTGGAACTGCAGAACAAGCTTCAGGTAGTTTGACTTAGAATCTTTTCTGAAGAACACAATGCAAAGTGTGTCTCTCTCGTCCTCTTTCTTACTCCCTCAATCTCCTCTATCTGTCTCTGTAGACTCAGGGACTGTGGCAACTCTATTCTGGCATAGAACAGAAGATGATTCCAGTTCTGGCAGGTCTGAGCAAACAGATAAAAAAAGTGAATGATTTAACAACCAAAGAAGAATCTCGC
Source organism: Myxocyprinus asiaticus (assembly GCF_019703515.2). Taxonomy (NCBI): domain Eukaryota; kingdom Metazoa; phylum Chordata; class Actinopteri; order Cypriniformes; family Catostomidae; genus Myxocyprinus; species Myxocyprinus asiaticus. Next base: position 22,077,726 of record NC_059344.1, read on the forward strand.
CATACTGCATTTCATTTTCCCCATCCATTTCATGATAAAATCATACTGATGCAGCACATTTTTATTCAAGCGGTTCCAAACCTTTTTAATTTAATTTCATGGGCATCCCTTTTGAGACATGTCATGCGTTATTTTCATAAGCATGTTCACAGATGCACACTTGTCTAGACAAGTAATCAGAAATCAGTTATGTAATTTTACACCAGTAGATTTCTTTATATGTTAAAACATGATAGTAACATCTAAAAAAATGTGGCTAAATATACTATTTGATTTAATTTAATCAGTTTTGACAGATTCTGTCACATAGTATTTGTAAATGTTAATTATTTTAAAACAAGTATGTAATATAAAAGAAACACACACACAGACATAATAAGAATATATAAATCTAAAGAATATAAATGTAGCTCCTGAATCTCTTTTCCTCTTCTCATCTCAGGATGTGTAGGTGTAAAAAGGCTATTAAATGATTAATTCAGACTTTAAATCTTCAGTCTAGCACATTTATTCTTCTTTCAGTTTAATTTCACAGTCTGAAATGAAACATTATTGTAAAAAGGAGCCATATATACTGTAACTGCTCTAATGACTGAAGTTCATTCACTCTATTATTATGAAGCACTATATAAGTCAATACTAAAAAAAGAAAAAAAAGAATGGTTTAGTAGATGTGGTATGTGTAAAAGTGACTATAATAGCTTTCTCTAGCCTTCAGATCATTTTGTTACCAAGTTGTCCTTTGGAAGCTCCAAGTGGCCATTTTAGGTTTTGTCCCTAGTCAGAGAAAAAAGCTTGCAGGAACCTAATATTTTGTTAGATCATCCTCAAATTTGAAACATAACTTCTTTGGAGTTTTTGTTTTTTTATAATAAAAATTTTTAATTTCGGGTATATCATTTTCATGGTTTGTGCTCAAAAAGGGGATGTGTATCAACAGGTTAAGTGCTCCTTCAAAATAGTCATCTCTCTCTCTCTCTCTCAGGAATGGAGAGCTATAAAATGCACGTGGACAAGGAGGCATTGAAAAGGACTTCAGAGATGCTGGGGGTGAGAGTGTGTTAGTGATTCAATAAAGTAATCAAGGAAGTGAAAAAATGACTGACAGGCATGCAAATGTATGCATCTACTTTTCTAAATAGGAATGATATTCTCTGGCTCTTTTCTAAATTCCTCTTTGTCCTGAGGGGGTGGGCACTCTGCTGTGGGACTCTAGTTAATATTAATGACTAGACCTGCTACAGCTGGCACCTGCTCTCTCAAAAAGAACATTACCATATCTCCTTCAACTCTTCTCATCAGATGAGAGGAAAGGATGCATTGAATACTACAGGGTGTGTTCTTGTGTTCAAAAACATCTAGGCACAGCAAAGTGGAAGGGAATAAAATATATGGGTCCTGTAATGCATTTTTCAGAGATGATAATCTTTTATCTTGACATGGCATCTTTAAAACATGATGCATATGGTGCGAGACAATAAAATAACAGTCAACAGTGGGCAGAATATGTGAGCTGTGCGAAGTGGAAGAAGAGTTGATTTTGCATGATTTTGCTTGTAGCAAGAATAATTTTTTATTTAGGAGATGGCTTTAACACTGCTTCATCCAAAAAGTGTTAATAATAAACTGTTAGCACTCAGAATAAAAGAGAGATTAAATTGTGAAATTATTAGGATAATGATTAAAAACATTTTTTTTTTTTTAATGAATAATGCAGAGGGTGAAGGATTTACAGTAATCCCTGAGTCGGGCTGGAGCAGAGTGATTACACAGTTCTTCGAGCAGGGAGGGGAACTAGCTGTCGCTGTACTCTTCACTCATTCTCTGTGCAGCTTACTACAAGAATACATTCAGTGTAGATGCCCATTTCTGTATCCTCTTGGTTTTTTAAATGTCAAAATGTGCAAGAGTTTCCTCCTGTAAAATTTACTGTGAGGACTAGAATGAAAAGGATATACTGTAGATATACAGTGTGTGTGTGTGTGTGTGTATATATATATATATATATATATATATATATATATATATATATTTCTCCATCTTTCTCTCAGTCTAAGCTAAAACAGTTGGAGCAGGAAGCTCACCGGGCTGCAGGTCAACAGTTCTTGGTGTCCAGCAGTGCTCAGCTCAGACTGGTCAGTGTGTGTATGGCTGTGTTTCCAAACCAAGGGAGCTGCCTTTTTGGGCATCATGGATGTGAACATGCCTGTAATGCCCAAAAATGCCTTCATGACACATTTCAGCATCCTGCACCTTATTTAGTATGCTGTCTGGATAGTTGACAGTATCCTCTGAAGTGTGAGTTTTATAATAAACCTCTCTCTCTCTCTCTCTCTCTCTCTCTCTCTCTCAGATCCTGTTTGAGAAGCTGCGTTTGCATGAACTTTGTGAAAATAAGAAGCTTCCCAAAACAATCAAACAGCAGCAGTCAACATCAGAAACAGCAGTGAGTGCACATTTAATTTCCTAATTTTGAATGCAGATAAAAACATGAGTGATTGTAAATGATTGCAAACTATATTCTCAGATTACTCGATACACAACTTTGTAAATATTGTATTGAATTGTAAATTGCTCATAGGCTGATTCTTTCAGAAATCTAAGAATCTGGATGAAGTTTGTCATTTTACTGATTACACTATGCTTGTACATACTGTACACCAATAGCCATCACCTTTCATTTTTGAGCTGTTATTCTCTAGCACTCCTTTTGGCCCATCACCTCTAGTCTCTCACACCTAAGTCAAATTTCAAAATTCTTCTTAATACTCCACATTTTTACTGTCTATATTTCTCTCACACTCTTTTTTTAATTTTTTATCATAGCTGGTGCAACTACAGAACCTGCATCCACTGCCTAAGATTATACTGGAATACAGACAGATCCACAAAATCAAGACCGCATTCGTGGATGGCATTTTGTCATGTACAAACAAGGTGAGAAATTCCGGTCTCACTTACAGAAAATTTCAGATGCCATATACAGAATTCTTTTCATTAATAATTGAGGGAGAAAAGGAAAGAAATCCACTAGATGGCAGCGCAAGAGTGTCATACTGTAATTGGTTGATTATCTTTACAGTGTTCCAGTGTTTTTGCAAAGAAATTGAGTGAGGAGTTCATTAAAATGCTGAAGGGTTGATTTGTCTTTGAACATGCTGTATTTGAACTGCAAAGACATTTTAACACGCATCTAATAGAAATTCAGCATTTTAGTTCATTTTCTCTCCGTCTCTATGCTTTTCAGACATTCATTTCTTCCACATGGAATCAGACGAGTACCGTGAGTGGCAGACTGTCTGCTAAACATCCTGTGAGTGCTCTCCTTCTCTTTTCCTCTTTTATCCCTTCATTAAATGCCCAGTTCCTATTGATCCTCGTCCTCCTACTCATTTTATCCCTCTTTCCCTTCTTCACTTTACTTTTGAGTATTTTGTCATGCTCTGTTTCTCTCTTCCTCACACACGCGCTCACCCTCACAGCCACTATTTGCTAAGACTGATGCATTGTACCTGACAAAGCTGGTGTCTTTAGGACTGGGTCAGAATTTCACCCCAATAAGATATGACACAATACTTTGCTGTCCAGTTGAGTTGTACCATCCCTTCTCTCTCTCTCACCCTCTCTCTTTCTGTATTGTAGCATGTGGTAAGCACCATCTTGGTAGAGTTAGTGACAGAAGCATTCATCTGAGTGTTGTACAGTAAGCAGTCCACTAAAAATTTATTTGCACTGATGAGGTAGCACATTAAAAAGCTTCATTAACTGCTGGAGCTAGTTTGAAAAGATCATTGTCCTTTAATTGAAGTCTAGGGTGAGATTGCAAGCATCCCAAGAGGATGGCAGTATATAAGAGGATTTGTTTAAATGATGCAGAATCATACTAAATGACTGTGATATTAAAACTGAAATTCACCTACAATTCCCCGTTCAACTTAACTTTTTAAAACTTTTGTCTCTGTGTTCCAGTGGTTGAGTTTACACTAATAAAAAATAGAATCATTGAGCAAACTTAAAAATTCAACGCATCATGATGCAGTAAGATTTTTTGGTCCTCTCAATTACATTTTAATAATTGTATAACAATGCAACATTGTAACATTGCTTGGTTTAGTCAATGTGAATTTGTTTGTTCACTAAATGCACATTTTATTGTTGAGATAACTACTAATTTTTAGTTCACATAATTTATTCATGTTGCAATGTATGCTGGGAGCTCACACCTCATCAACACTGTTCAGTATGAAATAGTTTGTTCATACAACTCTGTTTGATGAGTTGGGACAACAATTGGGGGAATATTGTTGGTCTAATGTGTTTTATATAGGTGCAAAGTAATTTACATTTAGAGTTTCTGTGACTCAAAACCCTCCATAAGCTGGATAAAATGCAATTAAATTTTTTACCGTGTAGCTTTGGGGGAATTGAACCATCAGCCCAGCAAACATGCCAATGTGCTTCTGCCTGCCATTCCTTTCCTTCTCTTCGTCTTTCAGAATCCTTCATAAGTAAGTCTAAGTCAGAAACTTTCAGACTATGCAGCTGTAAGGATTAAATTCTTTAAATTTTTTTGACAGAATTCATTTTTGTGTTGTATTTGTCTTTTGTCCGTGTTTTGTGTGTGTGCTCCAAATGTGTGCTTTGACCACAAAGTGGTAGTAAAATTTGACTATGAATTTGTTGCCTTTTTGCATCCATTTTTGAAAATTAATTTTCTAAATTCCAAGATAACTTTATTTAGAGTCCCTCATTAGATTGAGGGACAGCCCATATTTAGGGTTGACAACAAGGTGCACAACAGTACTGCTTATTGAACAGACTGCACTTCTATCCCTTAAAGTCTCTTTTACATTCGTTTAATTTTAAATGTGCTGTCTGTATACTCTGACTGAGGTTTATATGTGTGTTATATGGATTGTACCCCCTTCTGTTTGAGAAACTTAAATGCTGTGTTTGCTCTGCTGCAGAGGGGGCAGCTGCCTCGTGCCTATAATACACATACACACACACACAGACACATTTTCTCCTTCACTTTCTCTTTCTTCTCTCTCCCTCCAAATGAAACAGGATGATTGCGGCTTTTTCTGCTTTCATATGGGTCTGGCTAAGGCAACACTGCCTTTAGAGGCAGTCAGATAACTAAAAAATGAGCCATCTTTGGATCAGAATCCCCAAAGTTTTCTGTAACAAAAGGGCAGAGAAATGCACAGACACCCATGACAATTACACCAAGAACAGTAGAATGAGGCCAGACATCTTTCTCTTCATCTTCATTCCTCTTTGTCTTTCTGTGTTTGCACTACTGTTCACCAGCCTCTATTTTCTATTGGTTTTAATGTATTGCTAAAATTGATGGTGTAGCTTGTATCTTTTACATACAGTAAGCATCCCAAACCTACTAGCCTTTAATATAAACCAGAGAGCTGATCTGCTTCCAAGAAATGCCACCTTCAGGAATAATGGCCCTGAGCATCGTGTGATGTTCAGTATCATGTATCTTTGCTCTTTGCTAACATTTGCATAAGTAATTTATTAGTATGTCATTTAAACTCTCTTGCAAGGTGTTTTCAAAGTGCAATTAGACAAACTCATATAAACATGAGAAACAAATTGCATCCATATGTCAAGAGTGTTCAGCTTCCATTGGATGAGTCATTCTTGTGGTTGGGGCTTCATCAGAGTGATGCATGGCTTTCCTTTAGTCATTTGAAGTTGGCTGCACTCATGCATCACAGAGTGCCAGCATAATAACACTGCTGCAGGATGTGTGACTCATTGTTTCACTCTATGTATGTGTATGTGAGCTGATTAATTAAATTCTACTGACAGAGAGCTGACAGATTTATGTTTGTGTGAAAAGGGAGAGTTTCAGAATCTCATAAACCTGGGTGTGTGTGTGTGTGTTCTATATGTACAGTATATACAGTACTTTGCAAATGTTTTAGGCAGTTGTGAAAAATGTTGTGAGGATGTTTTCAAAAATAATCCATGAATATTTTTGTATTTATCAATTAACTTAATAATTGATAAAACAAAATTTGCAGTAAAAAAGTGCAGTAAAAACAAAATTAAATAAAAATTTGGTGTGACCACCCTAAGCCTGTAGCATGAATTCTCCTAGGTACATTTGCACACAGTTTTGCCAAATAGGTTGCTCCAAGCATCTTGGATAACTTGCCTCAGTTTATATAGGCAGTCTCCATTGCGTCTGTTTCTTCATGTTATCCAAGACTGACTTAAAGGGATAGTTCATAGTTCTCATCATTTACTCACCCTCATTCCATCCCAGATGTGTATGACTTTCATTTTTCTGCAGAACACAAATTATGATTTATAGAAGAATATTTCAGCTCTGTTGGTCCATACAATGCAAGTAAATGGGTGCCAAATATTTGACGCTCCAAAATCACATAGAGGCAGCATAAAAGTATTCCAATGACTCCAGTGTTTTAATCTATATTTTCAGAAGTGATATTATAGGTGTTGGTTAGAAACGGATCAATATTTAAGTCCTTTTTTGCTAGAAATTCTTCTCCTTGCCCAGTAGGGGGCAATATGCATGAAGAATGTGAATCACCAAAAACAATCACACAAAAAGAATGTGAAAGTGAAACTTAAAGTGGAGATTGACTGAGCAGGGAAAATAATTCATAGTAAAAAGGGACTTAAATATTGATCTGTTTCTCACCCACACTTAACATATCGCACCGAAAGACATTGATTTAACCGCTGAAGTATTATGGATTACTTTTATGCTGACGTGTGATTTTTGGAGCTTCAAAGTTCTAGTCAACACTCACTTGCTTTGTATGGATCGAAAGAGCTGAGAAATTCTTCTCAAAAATCTTCATTTGTGTTGTGCAGAAGAAAGAAAGTCATACATATCTGAATGGCATAAGGGTAAATTATGAGAAAATTGTCATTTTTGGATTAACTATCCCTTTAATGATATTGAGATGTGGGCTCTGTAGGGTTGATACCATCTGTAGCAGGACTCCTTTTTCTACTTCTATTGTATTTTCAATCTGAAACTGATATTTCCTGTTGACACTAAAGCAGAAGATACAAAGTAACCATGATGATTGGCAGATGTTTAGATGTGAAATATTTAATGTGCCTAAGACTTTTGCACTAAAGGAAATTGCTAAGAGAAGTACAAGCATGAGTAGAGAGGAAAGTAAGAGACCATATGAAGGAACTGATTAAGAGAGATTTTAATTTTATTTATTTGTTATAGTGCATTAAAAGGATTGAGTCAAGTTCTCACGAAAGAGAGACTTTAGACACTGAAAGTTGCAAGGGAATCGACTGTTCTGATATAGTTGGGAAGATTACACTAGGGAGAAACTATGGAAATTCAGGAAAATGCTTTTGAGCTTCTTTGTGTTGGTACCATGAGGTGGCATGATCTAACATGGCATAAATAATGAATCTTTGAAAACTAATCTACTTGATTTCATGATGCACCCTGTAGTTTAATCCACAGAGTTGAATATTGTAATCCTTGTTTGCTTTAAGAGTCTCTATTTTGTATAATTAGGCATTTGTTTACCAAAATGCAACACACATTCAAAGGATATTAGGTAATTGATTACCAGACCATTGAGAATGAGAATATATGATCTGGTTCTGCCAAAGGTCCATGTGCTCGGTTGCATAAATAACCTTAAATGTAATTTTCCCTTAAGATTACCTTAAAGTTTCCCTTAAAACTAAAGGGTGTTGCATAAAATAACCCTGAAGTGTTACTTAATAGGTTTTTTTATAGGTAAAACGTCACAATTCCTAATGGAATTCCCTTAAATATTTATTTTTTACTTAAGTGTGCCCTTAAAAACTGTTAGGTGTTGCAAAAAGCCCCTTAAAGGAATAGTTCACCCAAAAATGAAAATTCTCTCATGATTTACTCACCCTCATGCCATCCCAGATGTGTATGACTTTCTTTCTTCTGAAGAACACAAATGAAGATTTTTTTTTTGTTATTAACAATTTTAGTGATTCCAAAAATAAAACATACAAACACAACATACATTTTTTTTTTCAATTATTCACAAACATGAAGTACTGTGGTCACCAACAATTAGATCATCAAAATAAAATAAATAAAAAAAATACATAAAAAGGTATACATTCAAACAAAATCAATAAAACACATACCTAACTAAACTACAAATCTCTCACCACAACCATTCCCTGAGAACCATCCAAAAAAGCCAAATAACCCCCCCACTTCCTGATGAACAAATCCCATTTCCCCAGCCTTCTAAAAAACATCTTCTCAAACACCACCACCTCACCCATCTCCCTGCACCATTCCCTAAATGAGGGTGCCCCAGCTGACTTCCATCCCCTGAGGATGATTTTTTTTTTTACCAATCATGACTCCGGCTAGGACCCAACTTTTTAAATAACTGTCCCCAATGTTCAGAGTCATCCCATCACCCAGGATACAGAGTCTGGGGCTAAATGAAAGTTCAGTGTTCAACACCTCACTCATAAAGTTCTGAACCCTCAAACAAAATTCTTGGATCTTTACACATCCCCAAAATACATGTATTGTATCCCCGTCTTCTGATTGGCACCGCCAGCAGGTGGGTGTGTCTTTAAGACCCAACCTATACAATCTAGAGGGGGTCCAGTAGAACCGATGCAAAATCTTAAATAGCATCAGACGGACCCTTGCATCTCTAGATGCAGACTTGATGCTTTTTAGGATCCTGGCCCACACTCCCTCCTCCAATACCAGATTTCAATCCTTCTCCCATAATCTCTTGAGAGAAGACGAAGCTCCATCCCCCAGACTCTGAATCAACAGGGAGTAATACACTGATGCTTCATGACCTTTCCCAAAAGCAGTAATCACCATTGCCAGAGTATCTGCCGCTTTAGAGGGGTGTACACTACTCCCCAAAATAGTACAGAGCAAGTGGCACAGCTGTAAATACCTAAAGATCTGGGATCTAGGAATCTTCAAATATTGAACCAAATTATCAAAAGATCTCAGCACTCCACTCTCATATAGGTCACTGAGTGTAGTAACCCCCAATCCGCTCTGACCAACGGAAAGGGGACTTATTAATGTGTAATTTAGGGTTCAGCCATATGCTTGAGGCAACACTTAAATAAATATCCGAATAAAACACTCTGGACACTTTTGTCCAAACCAGGTGCAGATGCGAGATAACGGGATGTAACTTTACTTCTCTGGTTAGTTTGATAGAGAGGCTTTGACCAATGGGGCCAAATGTCTGAGACCGAACGCATAATAATAAAACAAAATCTTGGGTAGTCCTAGCCCACCTTTGTCAATCGGCCTATGTAACTTATTGAAATGTAACCTGGGATGCTTACCATTCCAAATAAAGGACTTCACTATGCTATCAAATTGTTTGAAATAAGAGAGGGGAACATCTACAGGGAGAGATTGTAGCAGGTAGTCAAATTTTGGAATAAAGTTCATTTTAATAACATTAACCTTCCCAATCATTGATAAATGTAATGAAGCCCACCTGCCCACATCACTCGAAAACCTTTTTATTAAAGGCTCAAAATGAACTCTGATTAAATCAAATAAATTTGCTGGGAATAAAATACCCAAATACTTAATGCCCTGTTTGGGCTACTGGAAGGTGCCCGGCTGAAAAGCCATTACTGGGCAGTACGCAGTCAGGGCTAGAGCTTCGGATTTAGACCAATTCACTCTGTATCCCGAAAATTTAGAAAAGGAATTGATAATTCTGTGGAGGTAAGGCATAGATCTAGTAGGGTCGGAGACGAATAATAAAATATAATCTGCGTAAAGCAAAAGCTTGTGCGCCACACCTCCCGCCATCACCCCTGGAAAATCATCCTCTTTTCTTATCATGGCTGCTAATGGTTCCAGGGCAAGACAGAACAATAATGGGGAAAGAGGGCAACCCTGCCGGGTGCCCCTATACAGAGTAAAATAATCAGAAATTAATCCATTTGTTTGTACCACCGCTAGAAAGTGTCTATAAAGTAACTTAATCCATCCAATAAAAGTATTCCCGAAACCGTATATTTCCAAAATCTTAAGAACATAATCCCATTCTACCATATCAAATGCCTTTTCGGCATCAAGTGAGATGGCAGCGACCGGAGTCTGATCATTCGCCACTGACCACATGATATTGATTAGACGCCTGATGTTATCAGAAGAGCGGTGGCCCCGAATAAACCCCACCTAATCTATATGTATAAGAGATGTCATAACTTTACTTAATTGGTTAGCCAGAATTTTTGCCAAATTTTTTTTACATCTAGCTGGATCAGGGAAATTGGATGGTAACTCTTACACTCACTTGGATCTTTGTCCTTTTTAAGAATCAGACTGATCCGGGCTTGTGTCATGGTTGGGGGAAGCTTTCCATTCTTTAATGATTCCGTATAAACTTCTAAAAAAAGTGAAGCCAGTTCTGTAGCATAAGATCTAAAAAATTCAGCGGCAAAGCCGTCTGGCCCAGGAGCCTTGCCTGTAGGTAAGGACTTAATTACCTCATCAAGCTCCTCCAAGGTTATCTCAGAATCAAGATAATTTTTTTGCTCAGTCGTCAATTTAGGGAGTTCTAATGGTTCCACAAAGTTTCAAATATCTTCATCTGTAGACGAAGACGTGGAACTATAAAGATCAAGATAGAATTCTTTAAAAGCATTATTAATATCACCAAAATTTCACCACCAGCAGATTTCACTGAGGGAATGGTAGAAAAAGACTCTCACTGCTTTATATATCTAGCCAAAAGCTTCCCTGCTTTGTCCCTCGACTCAAAATATGACTGTCTTGCCCTGAATAATCAAAACTCCACTTTCCGTGACAAAATAGTATTATATCTATATTTCAGTCAGGTCAATTCTCTGAGGCCATCAGACGACATTTGGCGCTTCAGCTCTGCTTCGGCACTTTTAATATTCCCTTCCAACTCCACAAGTTCTCTTGCTTTAGATTTTTTGATGAATGAGGCATACAGTATGATTCAACTCCTAAGAACCGCCTTAAGTGCCTCCCAAGCCACGCCCACAGAGGATACTGAGGACCAGTTGGTCTCCATATAGACATTGATTTCAGTCTTTAACATTTGTTGGAAATCAGGATTTTGCAAAAGGGACACATTAAAGCGCCAGCTATATGATTTCTTTTTCTCTGTGTGTGGCAACATCTCTAAACTCACCAGGGCGTGATCTGAGACTAAAATGTTTACAATTGAGCAATCAACAACAGATGAAATGAGGGACTTAGTAAAAAAATAGATGTAAAAAATCTATTCTAGAATAAATCTTATGGACTGATGAAAAAATGTATAGTCCCTACCAGATGGGTTCAAAAATCACCAAATATCTGCAAGACCAAGATTTTTACACATCCTGTGAAGCGTCAATGTTGCTCTAGGGGGCTTACACACTTTGCTTCACTATGATCAAGGACTGAGTCCATCAATAGATTAAAGTCTCCTCCCAATATTATATAATGAGGGGTGCCAGCAGCTTGCAACATCCCTTCAAGATCTATAAAAAAGCCTGATCATCAGTGTTAGGTGCGTAAATATTAGCCAAAATCAACCTTTGCCCCTGAATGTCTGCTAAAACAATAATGACTCTTCCTATTTTATCTTTAATCTGTTTGAGAATTGTGAATTGTAGATGTGTACTTATCAGTGTAATGACTCCCCTGCTCTTACTTGAGCCAGCATTAAAGAAAACATGTCCACCCCATTTCTTCCCAAATTTTTCAGCTTCCTGTGGGGAAAGATGCATTTCTTGAAGAAACACTACATCATATTTCCTATGCTTAAGAGGAGAAATAACCTTCCTTCCTTTTATGGGGTGCCCCAACCCATTCACATTCCATGTGGAGAGAGATAATCCACTCATATTAACATTTGACATATTGATATAATAAAATAAATAAATTGTGTGTCAAAAGCAAGATTATACAGACCACATTCCCCATTAATGCAACAATCAAACCCCGAACTTCCCCCCGAACAAAACAAACAGAAAAAAGAAAAACATGTGCATTAACCCCGCGCACGACAGCGCCAACCGGCGTCAATCCCTCTAAACTCAAAAGGTCCATGTATGCCTACGAGAGTCCCCGTGACAACTTTGCCATCGGATTGCTCAAATACGGTGCTTCTGCACAAATTTTGTGAGGCAAAATTACATAACAGAAAATACTTTGTAAAACAGGCCCCAGCCAATAGGCAGAATAAACACAAAGAACATGTAGATTAATTCACAGAACTGTCTTGAAGGTGTGTTCCTCCACAAAACAAATTCCAGCTGATATAAAGCCGTTCAGTTTCCTCGGACAGACAAACAATTGTTCAGTGAGCCGGCTGTTTATGAGTACGGCAGAAGACGTAATCATTCTAATGTCCCTTAAAAATATTCCACAAAAACAAACTCCAGCCAACAGGAGGCATAAGCACAAAGAATGAACAGATTCATCCACAACACTGTCCCGAAGCAGTGTTATTCCACAAAACAAACTCCAGCCGCTAGGCGGAACCAGCACAAAAAGAAACAAAACAGGCATCCTGGTTCCTCGGATGATCAAGAGTCAAATTCACTTGGAGGCCATGTAAAAAAAAAATACACCATGACTTACTCAGTCCGTCAACTTTATAAAAGACGTCCTTTATGTGAGCATGTAGATATTTTGCGGTAATCCATAGTGTCCACTCTCAATCTGGCCGGGAACTTCAGTGTAAAAACGATCTTCCGTCAATGCAAACGTTTCTTGGAGTGTCATGCCACAAAACAAACTCCAGCCACTAGGCGGAGCCAACGCAAAAAGAAACAAAAAATGCCGCCCAGCTTCCTTTGACAGTCGAGACACTGAACACCGAGTCAGTCCACTCACTTAAAGGAGACCTATTATGCCCCTTTTTACAAGATGTAATATAAGTCTCAGGTGTCCCCAGAATGTGTCTGTGAAGTTTCAGTTCAAAATACCCCACGGATCATTTATTATACCATGTTGTAAATGCCTCTTTTTGGGTGGAATCAAAAACATGCTGTTTTCGTGTATGTCTCTTTAAATGCAAATAAGCTGCTGCTCCCCACCCCTTTCCGGAAGAGGGCTGTGCCTTTACAGCTCGTGCTTCGGATACTATAGCAACAACAAATCAGAACCAATATGACTGACACCGTAAATACTGGAGTTCAGCCATATATGTATGAGCAACCGTAAATGATGCAAAACATAGGCATTTTGAGTTTGTGATAGTGCTTCTTATGTAGAAAATCACTTCCTGCCCTCCATCTGCATTTAACACCACAGCAACGCAGTGACGTGACGTCATGTGCAAACAAGCTATAACGACATAGCTCTGGTCTCCGTGAATACAATCAGAGACAATGGTAACTTTAGCTGCATTAGCCATGGAATCAGCTAACAAGCACATTCGGAAAGGCGATTTGCAAACATTCACAAAATATAAAGTGTGATACTTACATCTTCAGGATATAAAGCTGGAACACGAACAGTTGGTACTGATCCATGCTTGAGAGTCAAATTTTTGGAAAATCCTGCTTTATATTGACCCTCATTCACAAAGTAGTCCGGTGTAAAATGATTTGCACAAACATACACAAATTTTGATATGTTTTGGGCCACATTTTCTTCAAAAACAAAACTTGTCCACTGCATCTTCAGTGGCTCTGATGCCAGGAGTACATGATGTTCACTTTTACAGCCAACAACAGAACACTTATGATGCTTACGAAGCTGAGACATTGAAAAAAATGGCAGACTGTGTGTGGATCACTCGGGGGAGGATCTATGATAATAGGGTGGAGTCCGTCACCAGTCGTGGGCATGGCCTGCTCTAAAGTGACGTCACTTTAGTGCGGATACGAAAACCAGTCATTTTGAGACACTGTTTTTGATTAAAAGAAATATAAGAAAGAGGAGTGGGTGGACTTTTAACATTGTAGGGTGGTTGTGTACACACACTGTCGACTCACATTTATGTTCAAACACCATGTAAAAGTGAATTTTGCATAATAGGTCCCCTTTAAGAAATGCCCAATGGTTTACTCACCCATAGTTTGTATGAAGGCCAGTGCCTTTTTGGGGCATAAAAATACTTTGCTGCCATCCTTGGTGTCAATTCTCAGTTTGGCCGGAAACATCAGTGCAAAAGCAATCTTCCGTTGATGTAAGAGTTTCTTACATTCCTTGAACCGATCGTGTTTCTCTCTTGTCGAATTCGCAAAATCTGTGAAAAAGAAAATATTGTGATTCTTCCAAGAAAGCTTTCCTTTGCTCCTCGTCTGGCGCAACACGAGATCTTTATCGGATGACATTTGGCCAGAATTGATAGGGGCCTGTCTTCCTCAGCAGATCTGCAAGCCGGGTCTCTGTGAGCTTGCTCGATTTCCAGCTTATGGCCTGTTATATCGAGCAGACTCGGGAAGAGCTCGTCCAGGAATTTCACCATATCTCTGCCCTCTTCATGCTCAGGAATTCCAACAATCCGTATATTGTTCCTTAGGTTCCTATTTTTGAGATCTTCCAGTTTTCCAAAATGTATTTGCGGGCAGATTAGCGGATAATTCCCTTTTTGTTAACTCGAGATAATCAATCCGTTTCTCAACATCTGCCACTCTTGTGACCAACTCAAAAAAATTTGTTTCCATCGCCGTAATCGATCGACGTATTACAGCGAGATTCTCCAAGTCAGCAACAACTTTCGTCAGCATCACCGAGATGTTGGACAGTTGACGCTGAATTTCTTCTCCCGACGTGCTTCCCAAACCGAGTCTCTGGCTCGCAGGCCCATCAGAGGTTTCAGCTTGAACACGTAAGTGTCTTTTAATGTCTCCAGAGTCTGAGGGGTTTGACTTTGCCATGTTTACCTCAAAGAGCAAATATGTAACTGGGTGTATGGATTCTCACTGGTTATGATATGAAAATAATTAAAAACTAGCAAAGTGCGCAGAGCTAGTCGCTCACACGTCTGCTTCTCACATGGCGTCACATGACCCCCCACAAATTAAGATTTTTAGAAGAATATTTCAGCTCTTTTGGTCCATACAATGCAAGTGAATGGGTGGCAAAATTTTGAAACTCCAAAATCCACATAAAGGCAGCATAAAAGTAATCCATAAGACTCCAGTAGTTAAATCCATGTGATCAGACATGATTTGTTAGATGTAGGTGAGAAACAGATCAATATTTATGTCATAATATGCAATATGCAAAAAGGATGTGAATCACCAAAAAGAAGGGAGAATGTGTCTGGAGTCTTATGGATTACTTTTATGCTGCCTTTATGTGGATTTTGGAGCTTCAAAATTTTGGCACCCATTCACTTGCATTGAATGGACCTACAGAGCTGAAAAATTCTTCTAAAAATCTTCGATTGTGTTCAGCAGATGAAAGAAAGACATACACATCTGGGATGGGCATGAGGGTGAGTAAATGATGAAAAAAAGTGTTTGAATCTTTTTAATTCGAGGATTATACCTCTGATACAAATGGAAATCTGCCTGTGTCTCCTCCAGAAAATGAGTCTGAAAAAATATTTATGCAATAAGCGACTATGATTGGTGCATCCTGAAAAGTGCTGTGAAAACTAACAGGTGCCATGCGACAACGCTGTTTATGCGCTGCTTCAGAAGAGGTCAGAGAATAATTTACACATGAATAATGATACTGAGAAACTTTAATAGTCTTTAAAATTTAAATAAAAACATATTATAAAGTTAAAGGATTTTCTATGTGGTGAAATTGCCCAAGTGTTGGTCGGGACATTTCTGATCTTCTGAAAGTTTGCAGAGACATGCTGTGTCCATAGTAACAGTAGAATATAATTACGGTAAAACCTCAATCTCTGTAGTAGATCCCTTAACGGCTTCCCTTACCTAAGAGAAATGTCTAAGGGATTATATGCAACACCCTCAAGTCATTTCCTCAGGTAAGGTGGAAATCACACTTTAAGTGTTATACTTAAAGGTGCAATATGTAACAATTTTCATGTAATATTCGCAATTTTTTTGCCAATGTGTGAACGGCTTGTAATGCAACTTAAAAAATGAGCCATCCCCGGATTTCCTAGGTTGCCTATTAAAGCCTGTAGACTGATTTTCATGCGAAGGGAGCTGGTCGTCCAAAGGATGTGATGTTTATGCGTGCTCCCGAGAGCCTTGTCTCAGACAGTAATAGCTTTTCTTCCACTATTCAACAGCGACAACAAACTGCAAGACTAGGTAATGTTATCTTAGAGATGAAATCCAGCACAACACCGACTTCTACACAAACTCAGAGTAAGCCAAAAAAAAAAAAAAACATTTATCTACTGTATCCCGTCTGGCTAAGCGGGAACGTGATCGTGGTCGATCGAAAACTAGAGTGAACATCGGCAGGGCATTTGATTCCTGGAGGGATCTTTGTTTGGTTTTGTGGATCAAAACCGACCCTGAATTGACATTCTTCTTATTGGACAGGTAAGCTTACATAACTGCAAAGAATGTGAAATATAGTGCCATAATGATTGATCTGTGCAATTTTAGTTAACTTGATCTTGCCTGCACAGTAACTGTCATAATCAATGTTAATCTGTAATTATTCAGCAAGGTAAACTACACAAATACATGAAATTAATGCTAGACAATGTTCAAGATAATGCAAAAAGACCCATTCATTAGTGTAACGTAACTTGGTTATACAGAAAATATATACAATCTATTATTATAAAACAATAGCGCATCGATATATCAAAATGACAGTTGTGATGGGATCACATCAATACTGAATTCTGTCAACATATTTATAATGTACAGTCTATTTTATAAACAGCTACTGTCATCATCCACCAAATTTAGTTAACAGCTATTGATAAAGCGGACTAGCTAGCTAACGCTGACATAGGCTATCGTATACAGGTGCATCTCAATAAATTAGAATGTCATGGAAAAGTTCATTTATTTCAGTAATTCAACTCAAATTGTGAAACTCGTGTATTAAATAAATTCAATGCACACAGACTGAAGTAGTTTAAGTCTTTGGTTCTTTTAATTGTGATGATTTTGGCTCACATTTAACAAAAACCCACCAATTCACTATCTCAAAAAATTAGAATATGGTGACATGCCAATCAGCTAATCAGCTCAAAACACCTGCAAAGGTTTCCTGAGCCTTCAAAATGGTCTCTCAGTTTGGTTCACTAGGCTACACAATCATGGGGAAGACTGCTGATCTGACAGTTGTCCAGAAGACAATCATTGACACCCTTCACAAGGAGGGTAAGCCACAAACATTCATTGCCAAAGAAGCTGGCTGTTCACAGAGTGCTGTATCCAAGCATGTTAACAGAAAGTTGAGTGGAAGGAAAAAGTGTGGAAGAAAAAGATGTACAACCAACTGAGAGAACCGCAGCCTTATGATTGTCAAGTAAAATCGATTCAAGAATTTGGGTGAACTTCACAAAGAATGGACTGAGGCTGGGGTCAAGGCATCAAGAGCCACCACACACAGACATGTCAAGGAATTTGGCTACAGTTGTCGTATTCCTCTTGTTAAGCCACTCCTGAACCAAAGACAACGTCAGAGGCGTCTTACCTGGGCTAAGGAGAAGAAGAACTGGACTGTTGCCCAGTGGTCCAAAGTCCTCTTTTCAGATGAGAGCAAGTTTTGTATTTCATTTGGAAACCAAGGTCCTAGAGTCTGGAGGAAGGGTGGAGAAGCTCATAGCCCAAGTTGCTTGAAGTCCAGTGTTAAGTTTCCGCAGTCTGTGATGATTTGGGGTGCAATGTCATCTGCTGGTGTTGGTCCATTGTGTTTTTTGAAAACCAAAGTCACTGCACACGTTTACCAATAAATTTTGGAGCACTTCATGTTTCCTTCTGCTGACCAGCTTTTTAAAGATGCTGATTTCATTTTCCAGCAGGATTTGGCACCTGCCCACACTGCCAAAAGCACCAAAAGTTGGTTAAATGACCATGGTGTTGGTGTGCTTGACTGGCCAGCAAACTCACCAGACCAGAACCCCATAGAGAATCTATGGGGTATTGTCAAGAGGAAAATGAGAAACAAGAGACTAAAAAATGCAGATGAGCTGAAGGCCACTGTCAAAGAAACCTGGGCTTCCATACCACCTCAGCAGTGCCACAAACTGATCACCTCCATGCCACGCCGAATTGAGGCAGTAATTAAAGCAAAATGAGCCCCTACCAAGTATTGAGTACATATACAGTAAATTAACATACTTTCCAGAAGGCCAACAATTCACTAAAAATGTTTTTTTTATTGGTCTTATGATGTATTCTAATTTTTTGAGATAGTGAACTGGTGGGTTTTTGTTAAATGTGAGCAAAATCATCACAATTAAAAGAACCAAAGACTTAAACTACTTCAGTCTGTGTGCATTGAATTTATTTAATACACAAGTTTCACAATTTGAGTTGAATTACTGAAATAAATGAACTTTTCCACGACATTCTAATTTATTGAGACGCACCTGTAAATGCAGTCAATGTATCATGCAAAGAAAAGTGATTACTTCAAACTACAGTCTCGCATAGTCAGACCTATATCCACACACTGTTTTAGCCCTGTTCCAGCACTGGAGAGTCAAATATAAAATACAGTCTCAAAGTTTGTAGTAAAACAATCATAACTGTGGAATTTTAATTATGCTACCTCATCCGTCAGCATGATGCCGATGAATCACTTTCAGTCTCTTTGTATGTTACGTCATTGTTTTGTCCAATGCTCGCATCCCTATGGAGTGTGTGCACGAGCAACAGGTAGCTGGCTGCGGTTCACTTAATGGCCACCGGTGTCATTAATAACAAGGGTTTCTGAATCTTGAAACTTGAGGTGTTTTATGCAACTGGGCACTGGCCTTTAAATTATAAGGAAAGAGTTTGTAATATACAAGTGTCTCTCAGTCTAATGTAACATGTTGCTGTATCACTTTTATGCAATAGGATAAATTATATTTAATACAGAGGAGATATACTCTCTGTATAAGCAATGCATTCTCTCACATTTCAAGGGTAAATTTTTTCTAGCTCTGTTAACTATAGTGGAAAGGACTGACATTGTACTGTTCATTGGTACTAATCAAACATTTAGTTTTTCCAGTGTTTTCCAAGTTTGTTTGTTTATTTATTTCATACATTTATTAGTCTCAACTCACACTTCATAGTTAATTTTAAATTTAGGTGTTGATCATTTTATAGCATTTTTGGACTTTTTCCCAGTACTGATGAAAATGCTATTTAAACTTTACATATTCCATCAGTATTCAAACATCAATTGCCTAAATGATAGATGCACATCTTTTGTCAAGTGGAGTCGGAAATATCGTAATTACGAGTTCTGAGCACATGAACGATCAAGCGAAGTCGTACTTACAAGTGAGATACTCGGAATTCTAGATGATATACGAGTTGCCGAGATGGGATGTTTGAAGGGGCGTGTCGACAGGAAAGATGATGGAAACTAATGATTTTGCAAAAATATTTAAACTTCTGTACTATATTTTAATAATATTAATTTGTTATACCTATCACCGTCAACTAATGACTCACCTTTCGTTGCTTGTTTTAAGCAAATCATTTAATTAATTTGATATACCATTCATTTATAAATCATATATATCGTGAATAAGTGATGCAAGTGTATTCATTTGTTTATTCACTGGTACAACAGAAAATGAGCTTTTGCTGTCATTCATTGTGTATTTGTTTGAGTTTGGCTTCTTCCATATTTTGTTTCCCACTTGAATGCATGACATGTTGTAGTAACGAATGCCCAATTTGGAGGTACGAGCTTCCTAGGTCCACTTGAAGGCAGCATTTGTTCAAATCTCCATTGCCTATGGAGCAGTTGCCAAGTTTCATAATCATTTCTTTAGCATTAAAACTTTAGCTGGAAAATCCACCCACGTGGATATGGTAGACCTGAAGTTCCCATGTGGGTAGTGATTTTCAAATTCAGAACTCTACAGCCAGTTCTGTGTCTATGTATTGTATGTGATGAGTCGCCTTAGAGAGTTAAACATTACTGATGGAAAAAAATCGGTCACACGTCACAGATGCATTTGTGTGTGTGTGTGTGTGTGTTTACGTTTACATTTGTTTTAACACTAAAACTTGTTTGTTTATCCATTTAACCTCATGTGCAACAGCGAATCCTCATCAAAACCTGACTGACTGCCCAAACAAAGCAGTTATTGTTTTAATCCACTATAAACAAGTGTGCATTCACTGACCCCCGAGCAGAGACCAGTAAAGAGTAAACCAGGCTCTACAAGTAAAGTAGCCCAATTAAGAATCAATGATGTGTATCTGTTATTATTATATTCACAACGCCTAATTTGGTGAGCTCCGAAACAACAGCCGCCACTATTATTTTTTTTTCTGCGTTACGCTCCGTTCTGTGTTTATTGAGCTTTTGCCACACAACACAAACAGTGGCAGATGAGTAACAGCAGTGAGAGGAGAGGTCATGTGGCAACAGCGTACTAACGAGAGAGAGAGTGAGAGAGAGAGATCTCACTGTGGTTTCTGTTGTCTCACAGGCTCAATAAACATCTGTGCCGTCAACTCAAAGAATCGTCGACATGCCTTGCTGCAGTTCTCGTAAGGATGTGGAGCAGGGGAAAACATTTCGATTTCAGTAATTTGACAAAGACTGCAGCAAATCATTTTAAAGTGGGTTTATATGTGTAATGAATTCCTTGACATTTAGGGTTAATTCAGTTTCTTTAAGAGTTCTGGTCTATAGTGTTAATAAATTCATGTGTTTTCACAGGGCAGTAGAAGTTTAGAGGGACTGGTGAGGTTCCCCCTGTTGCAAAATATTTGCAGTAGCTTTACAGTAGGTGTGTATTGTATGGCGCATGAGTGTGTGAGTGTTTACTGAGCATCTGCAGATCGACCGAGGCCTTTACTATCTCTTACTCAGCCTTAGAAACAGAAGAGGCAACATGTTTCAGCGTTGTCATGCCGACAGGGTGCCGCTGTGGGATGGCGATGGATTTCGCCCATCGCCTGGGTGATTGAGGGGTGTGTTGCCACGGAAACTGTGCAGGAACACTGGGAGGGTGTACAGTAGGGGGTAATTCCAGTTGAAGTGAGACTGAAAGGAAACGGTGCTACTGTGATTAAACAACACTATGAAGCAGCAAATCTCTTGTCTTTCTGCTTTTGTGGCTCGTTTAATGGAGACATTATTGGAGTTTAATGAATATCATCAAGCACTATTGTAAAGGGCTGAGGTCACTAGTAGAGAAATTATGTAATGTGTGTTATTAAGTGTATAGACTATTGTGTTTCTGGACTCTGTGTTCTGCTGGTGGTTGTGAGGGTCTGGTTTGTAAATTCCACAGATTCATTGCTAAATTAATTAACCGTCCAAACCTCTTTAAACCTCAAAATCAATATAGCAGATTCTCCAGCCATTACTGGCTTATGTTGCCACCACACCTCACACTTAAAATAAGCAAATGTAAGAGCGCACACACAGACCCTCACTCCATTTCTCCTCTTTCAGCTTCAACCCCCTTTTGTGTCGGTTAATGAACATCAATCACCCCTGTGAGTAATAATGATCTTGTGTGTGGGCAGGGGTGGACTGGCCGTCGGGAGCACGGCCAGTCCTGGTGGGTTGATGGGTAATTTGGGCCAGCCCATTGCTGCACAAGTACCGGCCCATCCTACAGGTGATGTAGACGGCCACCCTGGGCTCCAACATGCCCGCGCGGACCCCATTATAGAGTGAACATTCTAAATACTATGTAAGATAATGCCAATACAATGTCTTTTATTGTGAAAACTGAAATGACATATTTTGAAAGTTCTTACACGTGGTACCCCATTTCTTTATTTAGGCCACAACTCCCTACCTCACGGGACCTCATTATTCGACATAAAAATCACAATAATGGTGATAACCAAAGACAACATATTAAGTATAAGTTGAGCTCTGAATAATCACAGAATGACAAATAAGTTAGAACAAATACAATAACAGCAGTGTATATAAAATCTGCAAACAGTAACGCTATAAGCAGTACATAGTCATTTGCATAATTTATTCATAATGCACGGAGCTGAAGTGTGGCTTGCTGAATAATGCTCACGCCTGATAAAAATGCAGAAAATAAGATTACTTTGTGGCAATTTGAGACTTTGAGGCTTACTTTGTTTAAAGGATAGCAGAAATCTGCCAAATATCTTCAAAGTTCTACATTTAAAAAGGTATGTTAATTTATTTATTTTTACCTATATTTATATTTGTTTATATTTATATATGTACTTATTCTGGCCAATTTTGTTTTCATTGATTTTTTTTTAATTTATTTTTTTTATTTTTTATAAATATGTACACAGTTATGTGAGTAATTGACATGAAACTTTAAGCATTGTCATCAGTGTCCTGCTGTGTGACACTTTCTTTATCTAACAATTTTAAACCACATTTTATGATCTTGTATAGCTATATATACATACTGTATATAATAAATGATTATTATACTTGTTGTTTCCACAACCTCATATTAACTAAGATAATAGTTTATTTGCACTTCTACAAAAAAGTTGAAAGGTGATTAAGATCTTTAAAATCTTTGAAGAAATACTGACTTGTCACAGCACCTAAAATACACACTTTCCTTTGTACATTCATGTACATTTTAACCTAACACCTGTATGTTGGGAAAAAGGTTTCCAGACATGTTATTTGTCTGAGCAATAAAGTGCTTATTTTAGTGCTTTCTAAAAAATAAAAAAAAATCACTCATCACATTTACATTGGTTTTATATGTTTTAAAGTTAGGACCATTTTTGCACTGTGGTGCCTGTTGTCATGACTAGCAGTCAATAGAAATGTCTTTTTTTTTCTTTAAACACAAAAATTTGAAATTGAGCCAGAAAATTAAATCAGTGAGCTGGTGTGTTATGGTGTGGTGTGTTGCGGGCCAGGTCTGGTGGGCCGCTCTGGGCCAGAAAGTCCAGGGCCACTTTTTAGTCCCAGTCTGCCCCTGTGTGTGGGCGTTGGTGTGTACTGCGGTAAAGATGAGGTAGTTGCAGTGATAGTAAGCTTCCAGCAGAGGGCAGCAAACCTGAGCATAGAACCATTACATGGGCTGTTCACAGAGAAATATAACACATGAACTGTGAAAAGAAATATCCTTATGGCTGTTGTATTCTATTCCATTCAATTGCCATTTTTGCATTTAATTCGGGTCATTTCTGCCCTGAACATACATTGAAGAAAGAAAAGCAAGCATCACTATTACTGTAGCTCATACTTGGAGGTAGGGATTTGAAAAATCACTAACTCTTGAGTTTTTTTTATTTTCATGATTAACATTTTTATTCAAACACAGAAAATTAAAACAAAAATATACAGAATCAACTTTTAACTTAATACACTGATGCCTCATGACCTTTTTCAAAAGCAGTAATCACCTCTCCCAGAGTATCTGCCACTTTAGGGGGGTGTATCCTACACCTAAAACCAATGCAGAGCAGGTGGCGCAGCTGTAAATACCTATAGAACTGAGATCTGTGTATCCCAAAATGTTGAACCAAATTTTCAAAACATCTCATTGCGCCACTCTCATAGGTCACCGAGTGTAGTAACCCCCCTCACAATCCACTCTGACCAGCAGAAAGGGGACTTATCAATACATAATTTTGGGTTCACCCATATGCTTGAGGCTACATTAAAATAAATGTCCAAATTAAACACTCTGGACACTTTAGTCCATACCGAGTGCAAATGCGAGATAGCGGGGTGTAACTTAACTTCTCCGATTAGTTTGATAGAAAGGCTTTGCAATGGCGAAATAGGGGCACAACAGCACCAACAGGCGTCCATCCCTCTAAACTCAAACAGTCCATGTGCACCTACGAGAGTCCCTATTATAGATAGATCAACATATTACAGCAAGATCCTCCAAGTCTGCCACGACCTTCGCCAGCAGTACAGACATGCTCGACAGTTGGTCTGCGGCCTTGTCTGGTGTATCAGCTTGAGCACATAAGTGTCTTTTTAATATCTCCAGAGCCCGAGGATTTTGAATTCTTTGACATGTTGACTTCATAGAACAGTTATGTTGCAGGGTGTATCGAATCTCACTGGTTTAAGACACAAAAAGAATTAAAAACTAGCAAAGTGCGCAGAGCTCGCTGTTCACATGTCCAACCCCCACATGGTGCCACGTGACTCTCCCTAACCTTTAGCATGTATCTTGTCCCACAGAATATAACTTGGTACCTCAGATTTCATGGGTATCAGATGATAAAACATCCTATAGACTTAAATTGAAGGAGGGACCGAGCCAAATAAAGGGACCAGAATATCTCTTGAAGATTATGTGATTGTGGCGAAATTTTTGCAAAATGTTATTATGTGGTTCATGACACGTTGCGGCAGTGCTGAGATTAAATTTCCAGTCTGTGGTGCTTTAAGAGAGTTAAATGTTCTCCAAAATAGATGAGTTTCAAAGCAGCAAAACCCAGCTCCCTACCCTAAACCTTAAGCCTAACGATTGTGTCATAAAAAGCAAATGTTAGAAGAAAAACAGATGAGGCTTTTAATGTTAATCCTGTATCGAGTTTTAAATCAACAAAACGAACCTACCTACTCTAATCCACCTACACCTAAAGTAAATGTGAGATGAAAAATGCAATTGCTGAAGCAACCATGTCATCTTGTGGTGCTTAAATGACACTTTTGGCTCACGTCTCGACTCACACATGCTCTTCAGGACTTTCTCCCCGGTCCTTTGCATTGCAAGTGCAACGCTTCATCAGTTGAGCTACCGCACAATTTGACTGCACCTGAACAAACTTGTAAATGTAGTTGGTTATGTAATGCAAATGTTAAAATATATTCCCTTACAAGTCATGCACTAGTAAAAGTGTTTAGATGACTTCAACAAATTAGAAAATGCATAGCAGCAACACAAGACACCTTACCATCTGCATAGCAACATCCTTGCAAGCACCTACAACTCCCTATAGCATCATAGTAGCGAGTTTCGCACAGGCAAGCAACACTTCCAATTTTTTCTTATAAGGAAAAAATCTAGTTGTTTCTGGAGTGTGAGGTTGACTACCTTTTGTGATTATCATATTTTTAATATCTTCCCAATGTGAGAACCTTTGTGTAGATGCAGGATAGCTACAGTGCTGTTTTGGTGATGTATGACTGATGTGCATTTTAAAGGAATATTCCAAATTCAACACAGGTCAAGCTCAATCGACAGCATCTGTGGAATAATGCTGCTTACCACAAAAAATTATTTTGATTCTGCCCTTTTCTTAAAAAAAAAAAAAAAAAAAAAAAAGCAAAAATCTTACAACTGGCATTAACTTCGATGCCATAAGCCCTAAAACAATTGTTAAAAACACTGATTTCAACAACTTAATATAATATAGCTCAAATAAGTGCCTCACTGTAACTGTGATCTTTGCTTTTTTTGAAAGAAAAGGAGGGATAAATTGAAATTATTTTTGTGGTAATCAATATTATGTCACAAATGCTGTCGATTGAGCTTAACTTTTATTGAACCAGAATATTCCTTTAAACTCGTTATAACTGACATTTCACATTTGAACCGATCAGCTCTCCTGAAATGTTCGGGTGGCGATAAGCTGAAATGGGCCACTGCGTTATGCCGAAGGGTGCCGCGATATGCAGAAAAGGACACTATTTTTTATTTTTTTCACTCTCACTTTTTTTTCCCACCGTGCGGTTCAGAGCTTCCGTACTATACTACTTTGTTAATTGAGAAGAACCTGACTCAGCAGCTGGAAAACTGAAGAACAGCATCCATGTGAGTGATGCGTATTGATTGTTTGTGTGTGTGTGTGTGTGTGTGTGTGTGTGTGTGTGTGTGTCAGCAGTAACAGAAGGAGCTGACCCAAGCTGCATTATTTTTTTCTGCCTTGTCATCTGTCTTCATGACCAAAGTGATGAAAATGTTCCCACCCTCACCCCAGACCAGTATATGACTGTCGCACAGTGTGACACACTGTGATTAAAAGCTACTGTAATGATTGCCGAAGTTATGCCGAAATTGGTGACCTAGAGAAATCTGTGACTAGAGGTCGCTGTTCATCAAACATTGGCGTGAGAACGCGCTTGGCGCACGTGCATGTTATCGTGAGAGTCTGTTGACAATGATGCGGAGAAACAGCCCTGTCGAGTGAGCGAAGCTGTAAAAACGGGTTCATTTACTTAAAGAAATATCCTTACAATGCGTGCTCTATTCTCATGATTGTATTTTTTCTGTTTGTATTTTGCCATTGTGAATTGTTATTTGTGCATCAGTTACATTAATAAAACAATGTGTAGTCCAATGTTAATTGTTCATTTGTGTGTGTGTGTGTGTGTGTGTGTGTGTGTGTGTTTACCATTGTGATGGTTAAGTATAAAGTATATTTCTAAAAGTTATTAAAAATGATTATCAGTATTATTATTTCTATTATTAATAATAATACTTTTTTTTCATTATTTTCACAAAATTGGTGTCTAAATGTTTTGGTCTGATGTGATCTACAGAGGTAAGCGGGGTCACCAAATCTGACAGGGCAACATTAGATGTTTTCTGAAATCTGTTACCCTCCTTTATTTAACACAAACTGTCTTTAATGTTCTTCAAATTCATTCTGGTAATGTCTAAACTCCTCTGTTTTATTCCCTTAAAAGCATTTTGGTCTGATGTAAACAGTGACAGACATACAGCAGGATCACCAAATCTGACAAGGCAACATTAGAGGTTACCGAAATCTGTTACCCCCCTTTATTTTATACAGACTGTCTCTAATGTTCTTCAAATTCACACTGGTGATGTCTAAACTTCTCTCTTCTATACTTTTAAAAGCTTTTTGGTCTGATGTGAACAACTACAGACATACAGCAGGCTCACCAAATCTGACAAGGCAGTAACTTACAGTATTCACTGTTTGCTGCTCTTTTTTAGTGTGACCGTTCATTTCAATCACTTTATGAAGGAGATCAATGGCAGACTGACATGTTTTCACATGAAACTGACATTAAAGGTTACTCAGATAAGATGACTCTGTGTAAGTTGTTGTTATGTCTTTGTGAACTTTATTCATAAAGTGAAATGTTTTTTACACATTTAGTAGATTATTTATAGAAATAGAATTATATAAAATTAAGAACATTTAAGTTTAAATAAATAATGTATACACTGTGCGTGTGTGTGTGTGTGTGTGTGATACACATACACTACTGGTCAAAAGTTTTGAAACATGTGACTGAAATGTTTCACATAATCTTACAAATCTTTTGTATGCTTAAATGTTTGAAATTAGTTTTGTAGACAAAAATATAATTGTGCCACCATATTAATTTATTTCATTATAAAACTCAAATTTAATAAAAAATAAATAAATAAAAATTAAAAAAAAGTTTTTGAAATTATTGACTTGGACCAAATAATAAAGAAAAGCAGCCAATAAGTTCCCAGCATATAGATGGAAACTCCTTCAATACTGTTTAAAATGCATCCCAGGGTGATACCTCAAGAAGTTGGTTGAGAAAATGTCAAGAGTACATGTCTGCAAATTCTAGGCAAAGGGTGACTACTTTGAAGATGCTAAACTATAACACAGTTTTGATTTATTTTGGATTTTGTTTAGACACAACATAATTCGCATAGTTCCATTTATGTTATTCCATAGTTTTGATGACTTTACTATTATTCTAAAATGTGAAAAAAAAAAAAAGTTACGAGTTACCGTAGACTTTGTCAGTTCTAACCAGTCTGGCCATTCTCTGTTGACCTCTCTCATCAACAAGGCATTTCTGTCCACAGAACTGCTGCTCACTGGATGTTTTTTGTTTTTTGCACCATTCAGAGTAAATTCCAGAGTCTGTTGTGCATGCAAATCCAAGGAGATCAGCAGTTACAGAAATACTTAACCCAGCCCATCTGGGGGATGAGTCACATGACGCCATGCAAGGTTCGGACATGTGAAAGGCGAGCTCTGCGCACTTTGCTAGTTTTTATACTTTTTGAGATTCGATACACCCTGATCCATAACTGTTCTAGGAAGACAATATGTCAAAGAATTCAAAATCCTCGGTCTCTGGAGACATTAAAAGACACTTACGTGCTCAAGCTGATGCCCCTCCGGAGGCCTCGAGCCAGGGAGTCGATTTGGCCAGGAAAGTGAAGGAAATTCGGCGACAATTGCTGAACATATCGGCAATGCTGATGAAGGTCGTTGCTGACTTGGAGGATCTTGCTGCAATACGTCGATCGATCACAGCCATGGAGAGGAAATTCACTGAGGTGGGGGACGTCAAGAAACGGATAGATTATCTGGAGTCATTGGTGAGGGAATTAGCTGCTAATCCGCTAGCGACCAAGGCAGATTTGGAGTGCATCTGAGAGAAGCTGGAGGATATGGAGAATCGTAACCGATGGAATAACGTCTGAATTGTTGGAATTCCTGAGGGAGCAGAGTGTCAGAATATGGTGGAATTCCTGGACGGGCTCTTTCCGAATCTGCTTGATATAACAGGCCATAAGCTGGAAATCGAGCGAGCTCACATGGTCCCGGCTCGGTGATCTGCTGAGGGAGATAGGCCCCGATTAATTCTGGCAAAATTTCTGAGATTATTTGTAAGGAAGTTCGTAGACAGGGAACAGGAGGACACGGGAAACGTGGGGTTGAAACTCAAGGTAAGGCTTTAATTCAATAAACGCCAATTGGCTCTTCAGCTTAACATTTAGGCACAGCACTTTTCATTCTGTCAGTCTGGTAACTCTCTCTTCCCGGTCTCTGGTGTGGTCACTCTTTATCGCTCTCCCCGTTGCTTACTGCAACTAGCAACAGGTGTTAGACATTATCAGACTCAGGTGTGTGCACCCTTACCGCTTTCTCTCTCTCTGGACGGACGCTCGACCATGTCATTCGATAAAGATCTCGTGTTATGCGAGGCGAGGCGCAAAGGAAGGCTTTCTTGGAAGAACCACAGCATTTTCTTGTTCCCAGACTTTGGACAAGAGAGAAAGGTGTTCGATTCAAGGAATGCATGAAACGGGGGTCATGTGATGCCATGCAAGAAACAGACGTGTGAGCGATGAGCTCTGCGCACTTTGCTAAATTTTTTATTATTTTTGTTTTAATCTGGTGAAATTTGATACACCCAGTTACACATTTGCTCTTTGAGGCAAAACATGGCAAAGAAGTCAAAATCCTCGGGCTCTGGAGACATTAAAAGACACTTACGTGTTCAGGATGAAAGCCCTGACAGGCCTACGGACTCGATTTGGATGGCGCGGCGGGAGAGGAGATCCAGCGTCAGTTGTCCAACATGTCGATGATGTTGATGAAGGTTCTTGCTGACTTGGAGGATCTCACTGTAATACGTCGATCGACTACGGCGATGGAAATAATCTGAGTTATTTACAAGAGTGACTGATTTTGAGAGACGAATCGATTTTATGGAATCTTCGGAGAGGGAATTAAGCGCTAATCCGCCCGTGACCAAAGTTGATTTGGAACATCTCCTTGAAAAGCTTGAAGATCTTGAGAATAGAAGCCGCAGGAATAACGTTAGAATTGTTGGAATTCCTGAGCATGAGGAGGGCAGAGATATGGTGAAATTCCTAGATGAGCTTTTCCCGAGTCTGCTTGACATAACAGGCCACAAGCTGGAAATCGAGCGAGCTCACAGAGTCCCAGCTCACGGATTTGGTGAGGGAGACAGGCCCCGATCGATTCTGGCCAGATTTCTGAGATCATCCGATAAAGATCTTGTGTTGCGCCAGGCGAGGAACAAAGGGAAGCTTTCTTGGAAGAACCATAATATTTTCTTGTTCCCGGACTTTGCGAGTTCGACGAGAGAAATGCGATCAGTTCAAGGAATGTAAGAAACTCTAACATCAGCGAAAGATCACTTTTGCAATGATGTTTCCAGCCAAACTGAGAATAGAAATGAAGGTCGGTCGCAAAATATTTACATGTCCCAATCAGGCAAAGTCTTTTATTGAATCAATGGGTGAGTAAACCATTGGGTGTTTCTCATGTGAGTGGGTCGACTCGCTGTACTTACTCTGGCTTTTGAGGAAGCTAAGCGTCATTTTGGTTTCTTTTTTCTTTTTGCATTGGCTCCGCCGAGTGGCTGGAGCCTGTTTTGTGAATAACACTATTCCTTAAAGAAACTTTTGCATTGACGAAAGATTACTTTTGCACTGAAGTTCCCGGCCAGTTTGAGAGTGGACACTACGGATGACTGCAAAATATCTACATGCTCTCACAAAGGATGTTCAACTTTATAAAGTTGACGGATTGTGTAAGTCATGGTATATACTTTTATGCACCCTCTGAGTGAATTGACCTCACCATCCAGGGAACTGGGATGCGTTTTTTTTTTTTGTTTTCTTTTTTTGTATTGGTTCCGCCTAGTGGCTGGAGCTTGTTCTATTGAATAACACTTCTTTGGAACAGCTATGGATTAATCTGTTCATTCTTCGTGCTTATTCCTCCCGCTGGCTGTAGTTTGTTTTGTTGAGTATTTTTACGGGACATTGGAATGATTACGTCATCCGCTGAACTCAAAACAGCCGGCTCACTGAACCTTCGTTTGTCTGTCCGAGGAATCTGAACGGTTTTATATCAGCTGGAATTTGTTTTGTGGAAGATCACACCTTTGAGACAGTTCTGTGAATGTATCTACACATTCTTTGTGTTCATTCTTCCTATTGACTGGGGTTTATTTTACAAAGTATTTTCTGTTATGTAATTTTGCCTCACAAATTACATAAAGCTCCACACCAGAGAGTCCTAAAGCTGCACGTGGGACAGAGCGATATGCATCCTTTACAATTGTGTAGCAGTGATCCAGTATATTTCTGTCTCTGGTGGGGCATGTGATGTGTTATTTGTATTTTGGCAGTTCACGGGTGAGGTTAACTTTATAAAAATTTCCCAGAATAATAATAAGTCAGTCCGGGTGTTGTTGCTCCGTGTCTGTGTTGTGATCAGCAAGCTTTTGCAATGCTGCGTTCATGCATGCTTGTGGCGGGATGTACACACTCACCAGAATCAACGAGGAAAACTCCCACGGCGAGTAGAAAGGCTTACAGTTGATGAAGAGTGCTTCTAAATTAGGACAGCACATCTTCTTCAATGTTGTTACATTTGCACACTAACATTCGTTTATGTAAAAGCATGTTCCACCGCCTCTTATTTTCCCTGATGATTCTGCAACGCGATCCACTCTGAACAGCTGGAAGCCCAGCAAATGAAACGCACTGTCCGGGATGGCTTCATTCAGCCAGATTTCTGTGAAACACAGAGCAGCAGAGTTAGAAAATTCCTTATTTGTTTGAGTGAGCAGAAGCAATTCGTCCGTTTTGTTGACGAGGGAGCGGACATTCGCCAGATGAATACTCTGCAGCAGAGTCCTAATGCCGCATTGTCGAAGCTTCACAAGAGTGCCTGCTCGCTTCTCTTGCGTGCGTCTTTTGGATCGCTTGTAGAGCACCACTGCACCTCAACTAAGATGTCTAATAATATGTCTGAATAATCATACACTGGCAAAAAAATTATCAGGTATGCTCTGCCTGATATTTAGCTGTTCATCCCTGGTGAAACTGATTGGGAATGAGTGACAAAAAACATGACAAACAAACAAAAGTAACAAAAATGCTAGAAAGCTCCACACCAAAGCAACCATCTGCAGCGCCATCTTATCCATCAAGTGACTGAAATCGCGGTCACACTAAAAAAGAGTCACCGCAGACAGTGAATACTGTAAGTTACTGCCTTGTCAGATTTGGTGAACCTGCTGTATGTCTGTAATTGTTCTCATCAGACCAAAATACTTTTAAAATTATAGAAGAGAGAAGTTTAGACATCACCAGAGTGAATTTGAAGAACATTAGAGACAGTCTGTATAAAATAAAGGGGGGTAACAGATTTCGGTAACCTCTAATGTTGCCTTGTCATATTTGGTGACCCTGCTGTATGTCTGTCACTGTTTACATCAGACCAAAATGTTTTTAAAGGAATAAAACAGAAGAGTTTAGACATTACCAGAATGAATTTGAAAAACATTAAAGACAGTTTGTGTTAAATAAAGGGGGGTAACAGATTTCGGTAAGCTCAAATGTTGC
This sequence comes from Myxocyprinus asiaticus, assembly GCF_019703515.2. Lineage (NCBI taxonomy): Eukaryota > Metazoa > Chordata > Actinopteri > Cypriniformes > Catostomidae > Myxocyprinus > Myxocyprinus asiaticus. The sequence goes on from NC_059344.1 coordinate 22,109,873, forward strand.
CTTGTCAGATCTGGTGACCCTGCTGAATGTTTGTCGCTGTTTACATCAGACCAAAATGCTTTTATGGGAATAAAGCAGAGAAGTTTAGACATTACCAGAATTAATTTGAAGAACATTAAAGACAGTTTGTGTTAAATAAAGGGGGGGGTAACATGTTTTGGTAACGTCAAATTTTGCCTTGTCAGATTTGGTGATCCTGCTGTATCTCTGTAGTTCACATAAGACCAAAATGCTTTTTAGGGAATAAAACAGAAGAGTTTAGACATTACTAGAATGAATTTGAAGAACATTAAAGACAGTTTGTGTTAAATAAAGGGGGGTAACAGATTTCGGTAACCTCTAATGTTGCCTTGTCAGATTTGGTGACCCTGCTTTATCTCTATAGATATTTCATGTGGGGTTTTTTTCATCATTTGCCTTCACAGGGCACTTCGAATTTAATACAATAATGATGGCCACGCAGTAGGATAGTTACAAACAGAATTTTCAATAAAAATGATTTCAAAAGTGAATTCAGCCTGTTTTATTACACATTTCAGCCCTACAAAACTGTCACAGTGGAAGGTAAACAGGGCATAGAGATCATCACTTCTGAATGAAACATACCCATATGTCATTTATATGTTACAGGGCACGCAAAGCACTGCAAACCTCTTATAATAACACAGACATTGACTTAACTTACCCAAAGATATGCACTAAGATGCAGTAACCCATACTGTTTTCAAGAAACTACAACGCAATAAAGTATTGAATGTCATGCGAATATGGGCCGCTTTAGCATTTTGAGCATTTCATCACAGGACGTGGGTCCTCGTCTCACCATCCGACCTTTTTATGATTTATTATGGGACACAAAGCTTTCAATACGGGATGTCTCGCTCTCTGCTAAAATACAGAACCCCAAGATAAAAGGCGTCCCGTATGGACGGATGTCAGGATGTCCCCACAGGATGTCCCTGCTAAAACGGGCAGCAGCAACTCTAGCAGAAACAAACATTGCATATGCCACCTCTCCAATTTTTAAGCCGTTATCTGTGAAGAATGTTCATATTTGGATACTGCCCTCTTGAAAAGCATAATCAATGGTAAACATTACCATGACAACTAATGTGGACATGATAGCAAAAGCGATTGTAGTCTGAACAGAACAAATCTGATCTGGCCACATATAACTTGCAGTTTGAACAGTCACTCAGATTTGAGTGCAGACAGTGTGTGTGTGTACATATGCATGTGTATATGCAAATAGTGTTTGGGGTGAGTGATAGACTGACACCACGGCTGTAACCATGAGTGTGTGTTGGAGGGAGACAAAGATCACATGTCTCTTGGAGTGTGAATGTATGTGTGTGTTATCCTGCAGCAGCATATGTTCAGGAGAGGAAAGGCCTGCAGGGTGGAGACCAGCCTTCTGTCACCCTGGCAACACTCCTGCAGTGCCAGCATTGTCAATGTCTGTATGTGTGCATGTTCATGAGTGAGAGAAATTAAGGTAAAAATGAAGGGAAGTCCTCTGCTGGGGGTGAGCTAGAAACAGAGAGGAGCAGTGGGTGGGTTTGTTGCGCCACTGAGGCTGCGCTTATTGCGGTACACTCTGCAAGTTGCTGAAAGTTGTTGAGATTGCTCCCTATTGTCCGAACTTTTAGTATCACACCCCAGTGATGCTTGTTGCGAGCAGGCGGATCTGACATCATGAATCAACCTGCCCACACTCACACTTTCTCAGAGACAGGCCTGCACAGAATCTGTGCCAACTCTGCAAAAATATCTGTGGATTTTTATAAATTTGGAATGCACATCATTGACAAAGTTCTACACACCCCTCTTGCATCTTGCATATTTTTTTTATCAATACTTTGGCTAATTTGAGAATGCTTTCTAGGGGTGTAACATGGTTTTTCCTGGCTCAAAATGAGAAATGATCCTGATCATGTGCCCACATACACTTGTACCATACCTTCCACTGGCTGAAGCAAACACTTACAAGCAACATATTTTAGGTGTTCTAATAATTAGATGATTGAAGAAAATGACAATTATCAACTTATAGCATACTTAATTAAAAAAAGCTAAGCTGTTCAACATAAAATTAATTAAATACAACATAACAGCTAATGTGTGTTCATTTATACACTACCGTTTAAAAGTTTGGGGTCACTTGACTGAAATGTTTCTCATGATCTTAAAAATATTTTATCTGAAGGCATATGCTTAAATATTTGAAATTAGTTTTGTAGACAAAAATATAATTGTGCCAACATATTAATTTATTTAATTACAAAACTAAAGTTTTATAAAAAGCTTTTGAAATGGATGACTTGGACCGAATAATTAAGAAAAGCAGCCAATAAGTGCCCAACATATAGATGGGAACTCCTTCAATACTGTTTAAAAAGCATCCCAGGGTGATACCTCAAGAAGTTGGTTGAGAAAATGTCAAGAGTACATGTCTGCAAATTCTAGGCAAAGTGTGGCCACTTTGAAGATGCTAAAATAAACACAGTTTTGATTTGTTTTGGATTTTTTAGTCACAACATAATTCCCATATTTCCATTTATGTTATTCCATAGTTTTGATGACTTTACTATTATTCTAAAATGTGAAAATAAAATAAAAATAAATAAAGAATAAGTGACCTTAAATTTTTGAACGGTAGTGTAGTTATAAAAACCTCCTAAACTGATAATAAGATGATCTCTGATCTCAGGTATGTGGGTGTATATGGTGGGAAGGGATGATGTGTAGAGACCAATCGGCCACTGTTTTATAGCTTGGATTGGTCTGATCGCTTAGATTGACAGGTTTTGATTTACCATGCGCACAACTGAAACAGTGCTGGATCTTATTACTTGTTACTTATTCTATGTAATTATGTTTCTGGTTTATTGTGGCATTTACAAATGTAAGTAGTTCTTAGGTTCAGTAAAATCCTCAGATCACTTGTTTGTTGAGTTTTTTGGACTTTTGATATAAAAGGTTACCTTGGATCCAAATGCCATAACTTGCTTTGGGATAACAATACAACAATTTGCCCAGATACAGTTGTAGTCATCATGCCAAGCATGAATAATTAACAAAATGAATAAATAAACTGCATCACTTTCTCAGCAGTGTTGTAACATAAGAGCCTTCAAACATGAGATGTACATGTTTGCATTTTTGAGAAAATCAAGATTATGCATGGTTAGTAATTTTTAAGTCACTGAAATAAGGCCATGAAACATAATAGATTTTGTAGACTCCAGTTTTCGCTCACAAAATTAACTTTTGTGAGACACTTTTTGTGTTAGGCCGTATTGGATCACGCTCTTCTTCTGAGGTAAATTCACAGCTTGTCTTCTTCCAAAAACGATAATGAGCTCAAATGGGAAAGACTGTACCACTCGTTGGTTTCATACGGATTACACAATCAGAGAATATTTGTTTTCAATTTAAATCAGTTCATTTAAAAGTAGACAATTCAAGCTTTCTATAGACGTATTTCTCACATCTGCGAGGCAAGTATACACTGAGTTTCGGTTCATTTTCGTGATGCGCTCCAGACAGAAGTTCACAGAGACCGAGACGGCAGAAAGCACATCCTGTATGATTTCTTTATTTTACAAAACCACAACATTTTGCTGTTATTGTGAGTGTACACAAATAAAAGTAAACCCTTTATAGTTTTGAATGATGTCTTACTCTTATCTGTATGACCAAAAATGACGGAGTATATCTTTCTGCTGTTATCAGGGAAAAAGTCAGGTGATCGCGCCGGCGCCTCCCGTGACCACAGAGCATTGACTATGTTATGTTATCAATATAAAAAAAAACTCAAACAGGAGCAATTCAAATATTGAATTTTGGGGGCATTTCTGACCCTGCACGACGCTATTTTGAGCCAATGACTGATTAGCTTGCTTGTTGTTAAGCTTAATGGAGGGCTATTGCCTAAATTCTGCTGGCTCTGTGGAGATTTTTTTATAGTGGTTTGTTTGCCATTGCTGTGAAATTAATGTCAAAGTTTAGGGCAAACATTATCCTTACCTGGCTGTCACAAATGAAGGCTGGTCAGTTAGACTTCGATGTTGCTCCTCAGGACGCTCGTTCTGCGTGCGTTAACTGTGTGGAGGCTGTGACAAAGAATGTCAAAGAGGTGGAGGGGCAGGGGCTTGTGTGGTCTCGCAGAATTACAACTTAAATGCAGATGTCGGGCACACGTTTAATTGAGAATTGATGCCAAGGGCCAAATTTAAATAATAACTCAAATATAAATAAAAAAATAAGAAATGACTTGCAAAAAGGGCACTTATCTTATGAAAGAGGGCGGGTGCTTGAGCACCACTTGGGGTCTATCTGTGCACGTGACTGCCTGCCTGAGTTTCGTCGACAGTCAGAGGCGGCCCGAAATTTGAAGGAGGCGGCCACCTCATAATTCTCTATGCAGGAAAAACCCACAGTAAAAATCGCGATGCATCGATCTATCAAAGAAATTTAGATGCATTGATTACGGAATTTAAGAATCAATTATCATTTCTATAATAATCCTCAGGGTGACTGTCTCATATTACACAAACCTTCTCGCAACAGACACGGAGTGGAGCATGCAAGATTGAATGGAAAGAAAGCGCACTTTTAAATAAAGATAGTTTATGCTGCCGAGTTCACCCCGCGAACCTACAAAAGATAAAATGAATAGATGGAGGCTGCCGAGTTCGGCTTTCTGTGTCATTATTCAACACGGTTTGCATCCATCTGACTAAAGTAAGTTTATATTGTTGCCTTCTTCCCCGATTTCATTATATTAGGTTAATATTGCTTTTGTGTCTCCACAAAATGTGTTATTTCTCCATAAAACAGTTTAACCACAAATAAAACTTAGCTTAAATAAATGTGATTGGTGGGCAGAAATGTGGCTGTGAATAAAAAAAACCCACTCGTTCATTAATTCTCTTTATGGTGAATGTCACAGAATAGGAAGCGATTTCAGACTGTTCTGAAGGGAAATAACCAGTTGATTACAGTCAGGGCTGTTGCAAGGAATTCTGGGCCCCCTGACTGTTTATTAATACAGATTCTAATTTGTTGTGGTTCCCCCTGGGCCATTGAGCCCCTAGAATTGTTACCACCTTTCACCCCACTAGCTACGGCTCTGATTACAGTCACCTGTGATTGGTCAATGACACGTGGCAGCCACAAAAATATAAAACATTTTAATTTTTTGTGGTGTGTGTGTGTGTGTGATCCAATGCGATTGAATTCTCATAAATGAGCTTGACAAGTGGAGGTGCCTCCGTTTAGCCGCCTGGCGCCTATCTCCCTATCCCAAAATTAATAAGGAACTCACGGTTTCCATATCCTGTGTATAACCGTCTAAAATAAATATTTTTCATTCTATGACCCTGCTCGATTTAAAGATGGATCTTATCTGCCTACACATGACATTTAACCTAATAATTGTTGCAGTAAATGTTAACGTTACATGATATGCACATCTATTATGCTTATTTCATGATTTACCATCTGTTTGTGTGTTTCCATGAAGTCATTATGTTGCATCAGACATTGTTATCCTTTTATTCATATCGTACATGCATTTTTTGCTAATATATGCAGCCTATGACAACAGCCAAACCTCCTTGGTCCTAAATGCATCTGTGACTAGTGATCAAGTGTGGTGAATTTATGTGCTTTCTAAATTAGGAATGTTCAGTAAAATCTTTTAATCTTTTTTGGCATATTTTTTAAAATAATTATTTATTGTTCCAAAATAATAGAATCAGATCGAATCCAGTCGTGGCCAAATTTTTAATTTAACAATGCATCATAAATATTAGGTAAAGAATTGTAATCGAATCATTGTCAGAGCGAATCTTTACACCCCTAATGCTTTCATCTACCGATAAGAGTGAAGCACTCCTAGTTGTTTTACATATATTTTACCATATCTAATTTAATTCAGCAGAATTCCACAGTTTGTTCTCCAAGCTATTGGGAAAATGTGAAAAAGATCTGCAGATTCCGTGTGCTAAAATGTAAATGCAAACACAAAAAATGCTTCATTGCATGACTTCCTAATAATCATAAATTCTACAAATGGGGACAGACTTTTATGCTTATAATTACTAGTCAGTTATTTCCGTTGTACAAAAATATTTAATGCTGCTTTATTTGGCAATATATTGTATATGGCAATTTTTGCATTTGTTATATTAATATTAATTATTACTGTTAGTGACTGACTGATATATATGTTTTTTAAGGGCCAATGCCAATACCGATATCTAGACAGCAAGATGGCTAGATATGGCCTTATACCAATATATATATATATATATATATATATATATATATATATATATATATATATATATATATATATTAGTATAATATGTTATGTTATTGATTGATGTTATTGATTCTTTACTAGTCTCCATGGAGATGTTTGCCATAGGCATCAAGGTTGCTATTTTATAACACAGATTAATTATAGAAAATAAGATGTGCACAACATTAATGAATTTAAATGAACACAATATTTTTTTTCTCCACAAGGTTTACTCAAAATTAACAAAAATAAATAAATACAATAAATTAAAAAAAATGAAAAAACATATCAAATAAAAAATATGCACCTGTTTCATTGACGAGGCTGTTTGTGGATTTTGGAACTGACACCAAGTGGAGTGTTCTCTTTTGTTAATCGGGCACAATTATTGGCCGATAACATCAAAATGTCGGTCTATCAATAATTATTATTATCATAAAGACACTGGTTCAAAATGCTTATAGTTTTACCTTGTACTGAACTTTGCGGCTCTGTAAATTGCAACAGATTCATTACACACCTGTGCACCAGCAGACGATTGCTTCGACTGTCGGCATAATAAATGAGCGAGGAAGACACTGAAACTGACAGTCTTCAAAGCCCCATTTGTGGCAGACACCAGTATATAACCTCTATTTGTGTCTATCTCACGGTATCCACAAACTTTGCACAATGAGCAGAGAGCAGCAGGAATAAGACAAGCAGCTCACAGACTAACTGTTATTGCATTATCTTTCAATGCACCAAATTGCAGTTTTATTTTCGCAAAATAATAAATACAATATTCTTTTCCTTCTCTGTGTCAGAGAACATTCATTCTTTCTTTACAAGTGTATACTGTAGTCCATAGATACGTAAATCTCACATTCAGCACTTCTTACTAAGTGGCCTTTGGAAATAAATGAATGCATCATTGAAGGTTATGCAGATAAATAAAAATGGAGGTTTACACTGGAGACAAATATTGTATCATCGTGCTCTCCTTTTTCAGGAAGAAACATAAAAAGTTTTTATTATAGTTTTTGTTATATCTTGCTTTAACATCATTTGGGGCTCTAAAGTTTCTGTGCATTTACAGCACAAAACTATAATGTCAACAAGTGAATGATTTAATTATTTTGCAACTGTGTCCTAATGGTAGTTTTTAGAAAATCATACTATATTTAGATTCCTGTTAAAATGTTATGTTAATTATGTTGTTGTGTGAAAGATTACTGTATAACTCAACCTTATGTAAGTATTATTCTCCCTCTATTTATTTACCTAACGGCTACTGAAATGGAACGTTTACTTAGCTAAATTAGGACATGCCATAGACTTTTATTTTTATTTTTTTAGCTAATTCTAAACACTTTTACCCATAAATGTAAACTTATATTTATTTATTTTATTATTTTTTTAAAATTTGAATTTATTTAAATTTTTTTTTTTTTTTTGCTTTATTTATAAGCCAATATCTCCAAACATACAGTAGGTTTTGTCAAATTAAGGTTACATTTGTTGACCGTTTTAGTGTACCCACAAGTTTTAGTCTCCCAAAACTATTGTGAAGTGTGTACACACACACTATTTTATACAACTTCATTCACCTCTCTCTCTCTCTCTCTCTCTCTCTCTCTCTCTCTTTCTGTCTTTTTTTCACTTTTGCTTGTTCTCAGTTTCTTTTTGCTTTCTCTCTCTATCGATCTAATTGATCATTTGAGTTGTGAAGCAGCAGTGGCGTGTTCTTCACTCTGAATTCCTAGCTTTTCAAAATCACCTGCCACGAGAATGAGGAAAGTGTATGAAAGAGTGAGAGAACTGAAGAGAGCAAGAACGGACCACAGGGTCACAGAGAGAAAATGTATTTAAGGATAATCACTAAATGCCCTCAAGCCACTTGACTTCACGTGTATGTGTGTTTGTTTAGTGCCTGTGTTTGTGGATGAGTGTAAGTATGCCCTTGTGTGTGTTTGTGTGAGAAAAGTGTGGTGAGCAGCAGTATTTTCTTGTCCAGATTAAGCTGGATAAGAATCAGAGTGAAGTGCTGAGTCCAGCCTGATCCTCTGGTCAATACGACATTGCTCCTCCCTCTCCCGCTCTACTCCATCTGTATAATCACTCACTCTATGTTTCGTACTCTTCCGCTATCCCTTTTTACTCCTGTTTTGAATTTATGCCTTAAGTGTTTCTTAAATTTTTTTACTGTGATTTATTGGTTTAGACAGTAGTTATGATAATGAACAGTCTAAAATAAGGGGTAAAATAGTAGAAGAAATAATGTGTGTAATAATAATAATTAAAATGGAATTTTTAATGGTATTTACCTGTGCAAAAGTTGCCACCACAATGCTAGGGTGTTGTGGGTGATTGCCAGGGTGTTGCTAAGATGTTCAGAGTGTTTTTTAGCACATTGCTATGAAGTTGCTAGGGTGTTCTGGGTGGTTACTAGAGTGTTACTAGGGCATTTGGAGTGGTTGGGACTGGCCCATGTCAAAAATGCCCACCCCAAAGTCTCTTTGCATTGTGTTCCATAGATATGGCTTGGGTCTCTCCTTTAATGCAGTGGTTCTCAACTGGTTTTGCTTCATTACCCAGATTTTACTTTGGACATGAAGTGGCGACTCAACACTGTACCAAAATTGTTTATCAAACAAAAAGCAAAAATGTCCATAAAATAAAGATGACATTTTATTGGTATTACCATGAACAGCATAGACCCAACAATACGCTAAATTATTAACATACAGGCTGAATAGGAACATTTAACATTTCTGCATAAATAACAATAGAAGTGCTGCATAACTGAATAAATTACAGTAGGAATGTGATTTATCAGCCTAACCCAAATGGAACAAACAGTGGACCAGATATTTTGTTAGTATTGACCATATTACCAAGTAACAGATGAATCTGAATCAAAATACTGTAGAATTTGATTGAACGTGCTGCCTTTGAAGTCAGCAACAACAGATATGGGAATTCTCCACCCTTTTGAAAGCTGATAAGCCTATTTATTTATTTTTCTATCCTAACTATGAATTTTATTGTTAGTTATTTGCGTTTAACATATTTCCTGCTGTCCGCGACCCTGTCGGAACCTACCTGTTGAGAACCACTGCTTTAATGTAAGTCTGATAAATTTTTTAACCCATTTTATCGTCTGCCAGGTGAAAATTTTCTGATCAAATAGAAAATATATAACCACACTATTTAAGGTGTGTCTGGTTTTAGGTTAAGCACAAATGGAGCTGGGCGAGTTACATGCTGAAGTTGAATACTTAAAGGTTTAGGAGTTTGTTCATTAATAAGAATAATAATATATGAATAAATAACAGTCTCTCTGTTCTTCTTGCATTCTCTCTCTCTTTCTCTCTCTCTCTCTCTCTCTCTCTCTCTCTCTCTCTCTCTCTCTCTCTCTCTCTCTCTCTCAGTATTAAATTGCTGTAGATCAATAGAGCTACTCAAACAGAAGCCAGGAGCCTCTCTCCCAGACAGGCAGCATTTATCACATCCAGATTTACAGTGCATAATAACATGAGATCAGTTGATATCATACTTACATGCTGAAACAGCAGCAGAACGCTGATCTCAGAACAGTTCTATATGGATCACGGCACATATACTGTTACAAATACTATACTACTGTACTATCTGAGATGTAGACAAAGCCTGATCTGAGAGTGAGAAAGCTGATCTAGGATCAGTTGATTTAGCACCATGTCCCTCTTCACATTCATTAGAATATACAGTAAAAGTGAAAACGATTTATCGATCAGCATTGCTATTTAAATATATTTGACAACATGAAGCATTTTGGTACCCACCAGTCACCATTTACATCACAACACTGTAAAAACTTTCAATTAGAAACAGTTTAAACATGCAGTAACATATTGTACTCATCACATAGGCAAGCGCACACGTGACTGCAAAATCAAACTAAAAATAAATCATGGTGTTTGTGCGAGTGCAAGAGAAAGATGGCCTTGGAGTGTATGTTTGTAAGGAAGCCGTATATCTCCCATCTCTCTCAGAGTTAGCAGATTTAAAGCTGTAGCACTGGGAGGAGAGCAGAGCTGACCTTCCTACAAGCACTCACTCTTCATTCAGACAAAAATAGACAACACAGAAACCTTTTACCTGCAAATTCTTTCTCTGCCTTTGTAACACATTTCTGCGAGCCATAGTATGCAAAAACACACACCCTTTTGTCACTTGCATCTCTCACACACACATCTGGGATCTCAATTTATTCTTTAAAGAACATTAAAGTTGTCTACCCATGTTTTGTTCTCCACATAAAAAAAATACAATAATGATGGCTTTATTTCCAACTACTCATGTCACCTACCACCTCCCCTTCAAGAGCGCAAGGCCAGGGGTCGATTTCAGATCTAGAGTCTGGAGACCAACGTCTGTCAGCCAAACAGTTCAAAACAGCTGTCATATCTTTTACCCAGTTAATACTTTATTTTTCTCCTCTCATTAGTGTTGGGCCTCATGTATTCAGATAGAAGACAAAGGCAGGCCTAACACAGTCGTAAAAACCTAACTCAAGCCCCCACATTCCAAGTCGTAAATTATACTGATAAAAATCGTGCTAAAATCAAACAAAGGGAGTCCAAAACAGACTACAAATCCCATGAAGCCTTGCTCACTAAAGGATCGAACTCTCAACTCCTATTGGATGAGGCACACAACAGAACGTCCCTCAACCATGACATCATCAGGAGTTGAAATACCTCTGAAATGCTTTCGGGATTTGCTTTCAGGAACTTTGCTTGCAGTGTGTAGACGCAGTTTCATCACTGCTCTCAGGTGCAACTTCATGGCACAAGGAAGTAACGTCCGACTTGAAACTGTGGCCATACAATCTCCATCTCGCTGGATGAGTTGAGATTACTCTGTGTTCAACCGAACACTCTAACGGATCCAAAGGAGACCACCGAGCAATTCGCATCTTCATCCATTTGCCTACAGAACTGAAGAGATTAAAGATTTCTCTTCCATCTTCAATCAAGTCGACATTTCTGAAGTTCTCCGCCAGCCCGCTGAGAATCAACAGCCGTACCACCCGCCGACAGCGCGAGGAAACGGCCTCCCGTCATCACCCGAGCCTCAAGGAACCGGGTCAGAGTCGAAGGACGGAGGAAAACACATTCTACCTGTGTCCTCATGCGATTCAAGTTAGAGGTTTACGTCTGGGCAGAGATAGAATATTATAGCGTGTTATTCTTGCGTTTCAAGGTTTTTGCTTGTACAGTTTACGGACCACCATGTCCGCTCATTATTAATACTCAGGGTATTAATTATCACGAATTTGTTTTGCTGTATTGTGGTCCAACCAAATTGGACTGTTGTGCATTTTCGCCATCGCGGGTGAGACAGGTAAACTGAGTTCATCCGTTAAAGAGTCAAAGTACGTGGGACTGTTTACGAGCCGTCCACCGCGTCTCTGAGCGATGAACTAACAGCTGCTTTCTCTCCCACGATCACGAAATCGGCTTTAGGGCTGTCACTTAATCATCTCTCTCTCTCTCTCTCTCGTACTAACCACACACACACACACACACGCAGGCACGCGACCCCTCACAAACATTCTGGCACACATTTTGGCTCGTAGATAGCTTAAATGCTAAAGCCCAGCTTTGTCCCTAAGCTAACATACAAGCGGATACACACGGTAACTGGTAGACGCCATTGACTGGTTTCTCTCTGCCCCCATTCGCGGTCATATTCCCTGGTCGGAAGTCTCGCATGACATACTCTCCACGATTTTGTGCGCGTCCCTCCTTACACACACACACACACACACACACAGTCACACACACACCTTATGTGTTATAGGATTATTTTGATTTCCATATCTAATCAAATCACTGTTTAGTTTGTAGTTTAAGTCGGAAGTTTATTGACTGCATTGTATTAATTATTAATTGATATTACTGCATAAATAAACTTTGTTTATATTACAAAGACAAGTGTTTTGGTTTGTTTTGCATATGCCTGTGTCATGCTGACGGGATGTCAGTGCTCGGATTCAAACCTTCATTCATTGTTTTTTTCTGGAAAATCGATATTCTTCGGATGTCGATTTTCCTAAGAAAACAATCTAATATTGAGACTGTTATACTATCTGGTTATTAGTCCCTGATCCCAGGTGGTGCCCCGTCAATGTTAATCCTTATTAATATTCTATTGATTTTTGATGATTGATAATTATCTTTGATGATTGTTGAATTTGACTGATCAATAAGCTAGTGTTAATTTTAATTAATGTTTCATCGATGTTAACAATTAACAATTATCTTTGATAATTATTAATTATTGCTAATAACCAAACTTGCTCCTAAACGTAGCACACTACATTTACTGGAGCCCCATATGAGGTTTTAATGAGTTAGATTCAATTGATTAATTTAAATATTAATTAATAACTAAAGAAATAATTATTAATTATTTCTGATAGTAACACTGATCTAAACAACTAGTAAAGCCCTACATAAGTCTTTTTTATCCTCCAGTAACAGATTAGTCTGTTTTATCCTGCGGTAGACAGATAGAGGTCAACATATACATATTCAGAGACAGATCTCTTTCAGTTACTGATTGGACTTACTCCACTGGATCCTGCCATAGCAGCATGTCTGATGGGATGTTTTTATAAGCACCCTGAATTCTGAATATTTATCAAAGCCGTGGCTAATTTAACATGCTCTTTGTGTTGTTGTATTGGATTTAATGGTGCACTCAGCGATACCTGAGAAACACTGCTGATATTCGAACTCAACTGCCATAACAAACACACCCCTACCTTCAGTGCTCCTTTGGAAGCTCCGCCCCCCAAATTCATGCACGCAAATTCATTCCTTTTACCTCTCAGAAGTCTCTCCACCGCTGAAAATCCTCGCCGATGTTGACGCGGCTCCTAGCCCTCGACTTCTCATAATCCTTTTTTTTATATATATATATATTCATCTGACCTTTTTCTGTCAGTCTGTTTCTCAGCCATTTGTCCTCCTTGGAGTTTAGAAAGTTCGCATCTGCCAGATTTGCCGTCGCTTTTCAAATGAATTTCCCTCTCGCTCTGCCCCCACCCCCCATCCTGTGCACGCGCAAGAACCACCCCCTGTTTCTGACTGGCTTGTTGTGTGGATCGGTATGATCCACTTTGTTTTTGTCCCATTTACAGAGCCAGGGCTGATACTAGATTTTTTTTCAGCCCTCCTACAGAACGGACAGCTAGCAGATTGTGAGGAGATATTTGCAGAATTTGACAAAAAGTGTATTGGATTAGAATTACTGAGTGCACCTTTAAAAAAGAACAGTGCAGTGCTTTTCATGGTGACTGTTTTAAGTGAATAATAACTGGTTCTTTCCTCCTCCTGCAGAATTTTCAAGCTCTTCCGAAGCAGCCACTGCAGATCTCTAAGAAGCAGTACGTTCACGGTAACGTACACCTCAAAGGATTTTACAGTTTGAAAAAGCTCTTGCGTCTTTATTCCCCCACAATTCCAACACGTACACACATATGTCAGCCACAATTCCAACACTTAGACACATACGTCAGCAATGTCTATAGCTCTATGGAGGAGATATGGGGGTCCTGTCAAAAGAGAAGGTTTTGTTTCTTGTTTTTAATGTCACAGGATTTCACATTAACCTTTAGTGTTTGATACAAATATTTTCATTAATTAAGGATGGGCGCAACTAGAACCTGCAGGAAGTCTTTTCGTTTAAACTGTGATTCCAGTTGGAAATCTGCCGAATTATTTTAAGCATGTTGTTTTTTTTTATATATATATTATTCATCAGCTTCCAAATTTTTAGCATTTTAGCTGAAGTTGTTTTCAACATTTAAGTATGCTAAAGTTACTGTTTCTTTCAGCAGTGTTATCAGCTGGCAGTTAAATCACATTGCAGAGGGGCTACAGTAAGTTTAGCAAGGAGTGAAAGGGCCTTTCTATTGACGAGATATACATGAAAATAGTGAGAAACCATATGAATTTAATTTGTTGTTTCTCTTACACATTATACAATAATTACATTTCAGCGACATTCCAAGAACTGGTATTTAGTATAGCAGCACTGGGATGCTTCACTCTTTGTATCACTCAACTTATCTGTGTTCATGGCGATTCAGACAGGCTGTCAGTCACTCTGTGCATTGTTCAGTAAAGGTGCAGTCACACATACTGTACCTTCTCACGGTGAAATTCCACAGGCGAAGATGACGTGGGCAGACATTGAGCGTGTGTGAAACCAGCAAAATAATAATTGTCAAGCTGCCATTTTTAAAGCTGCACTTTATACTCTGTGAGACTTAAGTTAAAAAGAAACTCACCGCTTAAATTATATCCTTTTCCATTGTGAATATTCAGTGTGTATGAAGCACTGCCCTCATAAAGGTCAACGCCAAACCAAGCAACTTCCCATTGGTCAACGTGGCGATTTCGCCTGTCAAGTTCACCAAAATTGAACTCAAGGCGAAATCATCACGAGGAAATTATTTGTTCCTGAAGTCCCAAAGACTCCCATTGAGATGACTTTATTTCACCCGCAGAATTTTGCCATGCAAAGGTGTGTGACCACGCCTTAATAAAATGGCTGACTTTGTCTGGCTTTATTTGGAACTGTTTTCATTAACAGAGCAAAAATTGACAAAATAACTGGCTATTCTGTGTTTAAAATGTAAGTTACAGGATATTGATTTATTGTTAATAGAATGGCTGTATAAAGCAATCATGGTGTTGTTCTGAACTCTGTCTGCAGCTGAATCTCAACCATGTTGATATTCAGTATAACAGCACTCTTGCTAGTTTGGTGCTACTTATTTATAATACATTGTATTCAGGTGAGTTTTTTACATTTTACATTATTCAGGCATTAAGACACCCTTTTCTGGTAAGGGAACATAATGAGCAACGATGCTCCCTGGTTTTCACGGTGCATTGTGGGATTTTTTTAGGGAGCAAACGTTTCAGTACCCTGGAACGTTTTTGCGATTTGAGACAGCTCTCACTGATCAGTGCCCCGACTACTGAATGGAACTGATTGAGACGCACCCTTATTAATCTTTGTTTAGCTCTTCATGTCATTCTTTAAACCAGTGATTTTTTTTCTCAGTGATATCACCTGTTCTCATTTTCTCTCTCTCTCTCTCTCTCTCTCTCTCTCTCTCTCTCTCTCTCTCTCTCTCTCTGTCTCCATGGTCTTTATATAGTTATTTTCAACACTCTCAGTGACTACTTGTATGATATTATTTGTATATTGTTTTTCTGTGGAACTGTATTTGTATTTACAGTGTTCCAACCAATGTTTCAAATGAATCTGCGTGATGATCATGTGTTATACTGTAGGCTAACTGATGTTATGTATTCGTGTATAGGAAAAAACGCTGAAATAGTGACTGTGCACCCACGTGCCATGTTCATTCCACGAGAGGGTTGGACTTTTCTATCTGCAGGTAGGTCAGCATGAAGTGTGAGTGTGTGTGTGTGTCTAAATAAACCATACCAGTCCTTCCATAACCTCCAGCTGATGTATGAGATGTCTTATTTTATTTGCGGGGGGTTGTGCTTTGATGCACACAATGGTTTTTGTGTATCTGTACTTCTGGAATGGTGTGTGTGAATGTGTTCTGACAGTACTGAATGTGTGTGTGTGTGTTTTAGTGTGAGTGAGTGAGTGAGAGGTGTGTCAATGTGTTGTTATATAACAGTGTCACAGCAAGGATATTGTAACCTGCAGCAGAAGTAGACAGCCTTCAGACCCCTTGGCAATAGCATAATCACGATCTTTAAAGCAGCCTGTTCTTCCCCACAATCTCATCAACTGGCCTGACAACATTGATACACAAAAAGACCTAAAACTGAGTGAGTGAGTGAGTGAGTGAGTGAGTGAGTGAGTGAGTGAGTGAGTGAGTGAGTGAGTGAGTGAGTGAGTGAGTGAGTGAGTGAGTGAGACGGGAGAGTGAAGAGAGATTAGCTATTTGTTTTTTTGTCTCTGATAACTTTAAAAGTTCTGTATGTTTGCTGAAATGGGTAAAAATATGTGTAAGGAACAGTGCAAGTTGCCGTCCCTTTGGTGGCCTTGTCTTATCCAGTTGAGCGATGCATCTTGCTGTTTCCAGAAAGAGAACAGAGAGAGGCTAGAATGAGGACAAAGTCATCCCTTGTTCCCTGCTTGTCTGGTGGCCTCTATAGCACAGGCTAAACTGCTCTTAATTTAATCGCTCCACCTCACCTGTACTCTCCACTGAGCCCTCAGATCACCTCGCAATCATTCACTCTATCATTCCCTATTAGC
Organism: Myxocyprinus asiaticus; assembly: GCF_019703515.2. Taxonomy (NCBI): domain Eukaryota; kingdom Metazoa; phylum Chordata; class Actinopteri; order Cypriniformes; family Catostomidae; genus Myxocyprinus; species Myxocyprinus asiaticus. The sequence goes on from NC_059344.1 coordinate 22,126,473, forward strand.
TTCCATATTACAGGCTGCTCCATTAATGTAACTAAAACTATCAACCCACAATGCAACCTTTCAGTCAATAGCCTCTATGAATAAAAATATTTTCCTAGAAGTCATCCTGCCGGTTCTTGAGTTGAGGAGTACCAACACTGAACTTGATAGGTGATTATACCTCAAATCGTGAGGCTTGTTGAGGATAGGTGTGCCATTACTTTTTAAAGCATTCAGACTTTTGCCTGACAATAAAACAGCCTAAAAAAGGCTAATAAACTGCATGCACTTTGGTAAAAGGTGTGTCACAGAGAGGCAGTGAAGAATGCAGGGTGTTTTTTGCATATTAGATTAATCTTCACTTAAATGGTTGATATACTGTTGCAAAAGGTCAGCAGTAGCTCATTTAGAGAAGGAGGTTTGATCCAAAAAACACACTGATCTGTGTGCACGCGCATGGCACCAATCTCAGATCAGTTCAGGTGCATTGTGAAATCAAAGTAATGCAGGTTTAAGCTTTCGCGCAATTCCAAACATTAGTAACCACAACAAGATATTATACAGGAGGAGATTACAGCGTTTCAGGAAATGCGGACACGTTGCCTTTTCTGTGTCACAATAAAAGCTCCTTGTGAAGTTGAGGTAAATACGACAGCACATTCAGTGTCAAAATAAAAGCCCCAGGTGAAGGTGAAGTAAACAGGACAGAAATATATTACTTTTGTATAACGCAAATCTAACAATCAGAATAATAATGATAATTCAGCATTAAATTATAATAATAAACCTGACGTGTTCCATAGTAATAGTTTAGTATTATGCGATGTTCAACTGGGGTTTCAAAAATAAGTCTGTTAACTAGCTTTGCACACCTTGTTCATTCACAAAAATGTATTAGTAAAAACATTTTAAGTAAATAATGCTTTTTATTAAGTTACTATTTATCATTGTATATGAAATATAAATATAAAGTGCATATCAATGAAAATGATTGAATTTCATTCTCCCTTGTGTTTATTTAATGAAAAACTTTAATGTCTTTAAAATATTGAATCTACTTTACATCTGTTTGGATGAAATTATGGTTCCTCAGTTAAAAAATAAAATAAAAAAAAGCACATTTTAGCTTTTTTAGAGCAAACACATAATTATCGAGATATGGAATATTGTCTATAGGCTGAAAAATAGGCATCTGTAACCTCTAAATCAGAGGTGCCCAAACTTTTTCCTACGAAGGGCCAAAAATCAAACTTGATTGACAGCCGTGGGCAAATGGGGGGGGGGGGTCTCTGTCATCCTTTTATGTCAATTACTTTCATTTAAACAATTCAATTTTAAAATGGCATGTTTAAATAATTACAAAATTGCATGCAAATTTCCTCTGCATTGCATAATGTGCATTGTTACTGAAACAAAACTTTTTTTTCTCATTCGCATATTTCCAAATATTTTGGATATTAAATTAGCATAGCCTACAAAACTAATGCACCACACACAGGAGTAGATTACAGAATTCTCTAGATTTGGAAAGCTTATAAAAAAACTTAGCAACTCCATGCCAATTTAATAATGCAAAAATAAACATACAGTAGTACATGTTCTGTAAAATTATTATTGTATCATTAGTAATGTTTTATTTAACATCAAGGCTAATTAACACATCCAGATATTATTTTTGTTAATATTATTATTAATTACATTGTAGCATATGGTAATTTTAGCATGGGAGCATGACACTGAACTGATGCGCTGCGTGAGAAGCAGAGTGCCAGTCTGTGCGTGTTTATGGCTCGAGCATCCACCTCTGAAATGGCAACATCTGCACAATGGACAGCAAGAAACAAATAATGTCCAGCGAAAATGAAATGAAGATCGCAATGTATGTTTTTGGAACTAAATCAGATTGCAGGGGAATTTGTTTTTGCCTAGAGTCCCCTCGTTAATTTCCAACCCTGGATGGAACTAGATATGGAGATGAGAAATGTAACAGGTGTTTAAGTGTCTTTCTTAACCATGTGGCTGGTACATTACACAAAGCATTTTTGCTATTTCTGCCTTTCTTGCAAATATGCCTAATTATTTATGACTCATGACGGAGTGGCAAGATATGAAAGGCGGCAAAATCTACAGATCACTCCTACATCACTCGCTTGCAGTGTTAACAGCTTTGTTCATTATAAACACGAGCGATAGTTTTATCATGTCGCTCGATTACAGAGACAGTATAATGCCATTTGTATGTCGAATTAACAGGTTTAGAAAGGTTTATACACCTGTAACATCTTAAGTTCACTTCCTCACTGCGTGCACTTACACTAAATTCAACAAATGCTCAAGTGTGCTTCTGATGGCTACACGAGAGAGAAAGTGAGAGACTTACTCGTGCACCTTTTGGAATTACAGTTTGGTACAAAAAAAAAAGTTTATTGATTTGATTTGTTCATCTGTATATATTGGCTTACTAATTTGCAGCTGCACTGAGTGTATGGGAATTTCCAGCATTATGAACGTGGAACTTGCGGGAATTATTAAAATTGTGCGCAATACCCGCAATCCTGCACCGAATTTCAAGCCCTGCAAACTGCATTATATTAAAATATGAAAGTTACCCTGGTTCCCCTCCTTTATGATTTCATTATATAAAATATAATCACTCTGCAATCTGCTAAATTAATGCAATGAAAAGCTGCGTCATTAGTATTTTCTTTTCTTCTCTTTTTTTCCCCTCTTGTCATATATGGCAAGGCGGGCCAAAGCAAAGGTCATCACGGGCCAACTTTGGCCCACGGGCCCTGGTTGGGCATCTCTGCTCTAAATGATCAGTGCTGTCCACTCTTGTTTAGTTAGTAAAATCTGCCCCTTAAGAAATGTCTCAGTGTTTGAAGTTTAATCTGTCATTTACAGAATGCTTGTTATTAACATATTTTCGACCTAATATTCTCTTTATTGTTTTATCCAACAAAAGAAAGAATTAAAAAAGGGGATTGACACAAAGAGTGCTTCAAGTCAGATTAGTCAGGATTTCCATGAACTGGCAAAAGTTTTAGTAATGAAGCTGGTTTTATTAAACTCTGTTTATAAGAAAAGGGGTGTGGAATATGATTTGACATGATGTATTGTCCTTTGATTCCACTGTCACATATCACCATGGTGACAGAGAGAAAGTGACATGGAATCTTGACTGCATTCTCTTTGACTGACACCATGGCCCTCGGCCTGCCAGCATGCTGCTTATTAATAATGAGATTTACCTTGCGTTTATCTCTGTGTATGGGAGGTCCATTAATGACTGCCCTGCATATTATCATGTATGGTGTAACATAAGCTATATTTGCTGTATTTGCAGTACATAAATAAATGTATTGATAAATGTATCTGTTGATTTTAAGAATTGAACAACATTGTCTCTTACTGTTGCACTACTTATCATCACGATGGCGCCGTGGATGGCTGCCTCGGTGTGGAGCTCCTCAGTTCTTTTGTTGTTTTTGTTTGTTTGTCATGTGTTTAGTCATCTTTTTCCAGTCAGTTTTACCAGAGACGAACTGCTGAACATTCGACAGCTTATACCAGACAGTCTTTTCCCGGTTTTTGAATATTCAGACGTTTTGCTGGACATTTTAGTTGGAGGCGCAGCTCTGCTGTTCAAGAGACGCAGGCGAGGGAGACGAGCCGGTGCACTGGTCAATCTCCGTCATTGCAGATTTCGAACAGCGCTGCCGAGTATTCACTTAGCGAATCTCCGCTCTCTTCCTAACAAAACAGACAAACTACATCTCCTCACCCACACAAACAAGGACTTTTCAAACTCTGCTGCCTTGTGCTTCACAGAAACCTGGCTGAGTGAAGCCATTCCGGACAGCACGTTACATCTTCCAGCTGTTCAGAGCGGATCGCATCATGGAGTTAACGGGGAAAACGAGAGGTGGTGGAACATGCTTTTATATCAATGAAAGTTGGTGTACAGATGTAACAACGTTAAAGAGGATGTGCTGTCCTAATTTGGAAGCGCTCTTTATTAACTGTAAGCCTTTCTACTCGCCGTGGGAGTTTTTCTCGTTTATTCTGGTGAGTGTGTATATCGCGCCAAACGTGTGTGTGAACACAGCGCTGCAACAGCTGGCTGATCAAATCACAGACATGGAACAACAATACCCGGACTCAGTTATTATTATTCTTGGGGATTTTAACAAAGCAAATCTCACATGTGAACTGCCCAAATACAAACAGCACATTACATGCCCCACCAGAGACAGGAACATACTGGATCACTGCTATACAACAATAAAGGATGCATATCGCTCTGTCCCTAGAGCAGCTTTGGGACTCTCTGATCACTGTCTGGTTCATCTTCTTCCAACCTACAGGCAGAAATTAAAATCAACCAAGCCAGTAGTAAGGACTGTAAAGAGATGGACCAATGAAGCAGAGCGGGAACTACAAGCCTGCTTTGACTGCACTGATTGGAGTGTTTTTGAGGCTGCAGCCACAGACCTGGACGAGCTCACAGATACTGTTACATCATATATCAGTTTCTGTGAGGATCTCTGCATTCCTAATAGGACTTATTTAAAGTTCAACAATGACAAACCGTGGTTTACAGCAGAGCTCAGGAAGCTTCGTCAGGCCAAAGAGCATGCTTACAGGAGTGGGGATAAAGTATTGTACAATCAGGCCAGGAACACACTGAACAAGGAAATCATAGTGGCTAAAAGAAAATACTCTAAGCTGAAAAACAAGTTTTCAGCTAACGACCCTGCATCAGTGTGGAGTGGCATGAAACAACTCACAAATTACAGGACTCCTACCCCCAACCCTGTAGGGTACCAACAACTGGCTGACAACCTGAATCTGCAGATTTGAAAGGCCCAATCTCACACCCCACACCCACTCTGACCTTCACTTCACACAAACACCAACACCTCCTGCAACCCCCCCCTCCTGCTACTCAACCTGCACTTAAGATCTGTGAAGATGATGTGAGCCGCGTCTTTCAGAAATAAAAGACGAGGAAGGCTTCAGGCCAAGATTGCGTCTCACCTGCATGTCTTAGATCCTGTGCTAACCTGCTGGCCCCCATCTTCACACAGATCTTCAATAGATCACTAGAGCAGTGTGAAGTCCCATGCTGCTTCAAATGCTCAATCATTATTCCTGTCCCAAAGAAACCAAAAATCACAGGACTTAATGACTACAGACCTGTCGCCCTGACGTCTATGGTCATGAAATCATTTGAGAGACTGGTGTTGGCCCACCTGAAGAACATCACTGGACCCTTTCTAGATCCCCTTCAATTTGCTTATCGAGCAAACAGGTCTGTGGATGATGCAGTCAACATAGGATTGCATCATATCCTGCAACATCTGGACAGACCAGGGACATATGCAAGGATCCTTTTTGTGGACTTCAGTTCAGCTTTCAACACACCATCATCCCAGCTATTCTCCGGACTAAATTACACCAACTCTTTGTTCCCTTATCTATCTGTCAGTGGATTACCAGCTTTCTGACGGACAGGCAGCAGCTTGTGAGACAGGGGAAACTCACTTCTAGCACCTGTACAATCAGCACTGGTGCCCCTGAGGGATGTGTGCTCTCCCCACTACTCTTCTCCCTCTACTCCAACAACTGCATCGCCATGGACCCCTCTGTCAAGCTCCTGAATTTTGCAGACGACACCACTGTCATCGGCCTCATCCGAGATGACGATGAGTCTGCATACAGAAAGGAGGTTGAACAGCTGGCTGTCTGTTGCAGTCAAAACAACCTTGAGCTGAACACACTCAAAACAGTGGAGATCATTGTGGACTTTAGGAGAAACACCCCAACACTGACCCCCCTCACCATTCTAAACAGCACTGTGGCAGCAGTGGAGTCATTCAAGTTCCTGGGCACTACCATCTCACAGGACCTGAAGTGGGAGACCCACATTGACTCCATTGTGAAAAAGGCCCAGCAGAGGTTGTACTTCCTTCGCCAGCTGAGGAAGTTCAACCTGCCACAGGTGCTGCTGATACAGTTCTACTCAGCCAATCATTGAGTCTGTCCTCTGCACTTCAGTAACTGTCTGGTTTGGTTCAGCTATGAAATCAGACATCAGAAGACTACAAAGGACAGTTCGGACTGCTAAGAGGATTATTGGTTGCCCCCTGCCCTCCCTTCAAGAACTATACACTTCCAGAGTGAGGAAAAAGGCTGGAAAAATCACTCTGGACCCCACTCACCCTGCCCACTACCTTTACGAACTGTTGCCTTCTGGCCGACGCTTCAGAGCTCTGAGCACCAGAACCGTCAGGCACAGGAACAGTTTTTTCCCTCAGGCTATCCATCTCATGAACAGTTAAATTGCCCCATTGAGCAATAACTATGTGCAATACACAGTTTAGTCTTTTTTATATTCATCCAACCTCTTCTGCCATTTTATTCCTCTGGGAAAAAAAAAAAAAACCATTTGCACTTTACATAACAGATTTGTATTTGCACTGTACATAACAGATTTGTATTTACACTGTACATAACAGATTTGTATTTACACTGTACATAACAGATTTGTATTTGCACTACCCATGTGTATGTGTGTATGTATGTATGTGTGTGTCTGTACGTATGTGTATAATTAGTTTTATTTTTTATTTTTTATTATTATCTGTCTTGCTGCTGTTTTTGTATTGTTATTGCATTGTTGTACACTGGAAGCTCCTGTCACCAAGACAAATTCCTTGTATGTGTAAGCATACTTGGCAATAAAGCTGATCCTGATTCTGATTCTACTGATTATGCATATCTTTGCTAAACATATACTCCCACACTTCCTCATTATCTGTATTTGTTTATATGCAAGTGGAGATGCTTGTATATTTTTAGTTATTTATTTATTTGCCCTTTCTTCTATTTCTCTTCCAGGAACATTTTTCTAAATTCCTTTGTAATTGCCCTTGTCATTGTCTGAAAGCATAGAGAACTTAATTGTGCAGTGAACCTATTTTGTGTACATGAAAAAAAGAACCTGACTTGACATTGCAGTTTCTATACTGTACAACACAATTAAACAATTTCAGAACATACATTTTTTTTCACAGTTTTCAAACAGGATTGGGGAATGCGTGCGTATGTGCGTGCGTGCATGTGTGCGTGTGTGTGTGTTAGGGGGGTGAGTCAGCACTCTGCCAGTCAAAGCAGTATACACACTCACTCACACAGAGTTGGTATTCCAGTGTACACTTATCCTCTCACACATTTTCTTTTATCTAAAAGAGAAGCTGCTGGGTGGATTACTGTTCCTGCTGACACAGATGGGAAAGATGCCAACACACACTGTTCACTGTCATCTACCGCTTTCCATTTGTTATTGTGAAGGAGAGTTATGACAGGTCATTGTGGATGAAGATGAAGTTTGAAGGAGTTCATGATTAAGCTTGTGTATGTATGTTTGTGTAGATTTCTGTCAGGTGGAGTTGCGTCTCTTGGCTCACTTATCATCTGACCTGCAGCTGCTGAGAATCTTTCAAAACCCTGAAGCAGATGCCTTCACCATGCTCGCGGCCCAGTGGTGGGTACACACTCGCACCATCTTATACAATTTTTTATACACCATAATTGTCCTGTCCCAAACACAAATGTGAGCTCTTTATACCATTTCTCTCTATGTAATTTTCTAAAAACTGTTCTCTATACAAAAATTTTTTAAATGTCATTATTTTGTTTTATTTATTTTTTTATCCCCTTTTTCTCCCAATTTGGAATGACCAATTCCCACTACTTAGTAGGTCCTCGTGGTGGCATGGTTACTCTCCTCAATCCGGGTGGTGGAGTAAAAGTCTCAGTTGCCTCCGCTTCTGAGACAGTTAATCCACGCATCTTATCATGTGGCTCGTTGTGCATGACACCGCGGAGACTCCGCATGTGGAGGCTCAAGCTACTCTCCGCGATCCACGCACAACTTACCACGCGCCCCACTGAGAGCGAGAACAACTGATTGCGACCACAAGGAGTTTACCCCATGTGACTCTAGCAACCGGGCCAATTTGGATGCTTAGGAGGCCTGGCTGGTGTCACTCAGCACACCCTGGATTCAAACTCGCGACTCCAGGGGTGGTAGTCAGCGTCAATACTCGCTGAGCTACCCAGGCCCCCAAATTACATTATTTCTTATTTAACCACATGCAGTTGTAAATGTCACTAAAAAGTCATGGAAAATCATTGGTCAAAAGGTGTTTACTTTTTGTCTAAAGAACTTTGTGCCCAGGTAGCATCATTATTTCAAAACACTCCTGTTGGTCTATCAGGCATCAGGAATGTTTTGTTTTGTCATGTCTGTTACAAGACCCCCACCCCATTGTTTTTGCACTAATGAGTCTGATTTTGGGGTGTGTGTGTGTGTGATGATCACTCCAAAAATTGTTAACACTAGCTAGGTTTCCATCCACATATTTTTCTGCAAATGTTGGTATATCGCATTAAAAATGCTGGATGGAAACACCAAGATGCGAAAAAAGAAAAAAAAAATGCACAAAACAAATATACATTGCTTTCTAAGAAGGTACATTTTTTTATTCGGTAAGACATGCGCATAAGCTGTGATGGAAACACATTTACCGAATATACAGTTGTGCTCAAAAGTTTGCATACCCTTGGAAAATTGGTAATATATGTACCATTTTTAAAGAAAACATGAGTGAGCAGGCAAAACACATTTCTTTTATTTCTTATGGGATTCATGTTCAACTGTAGGTTATAACAGAATGGCACAATCATAAAATAAAATATGGCAACAAAGAAAAAAATGAAATGATCCCTGTTCAAAAGTCTGCATACCCTTAGTTCTAAATACTGTGTATTGCCCCCTTTAGCATCAATGACAGCATGCAGTCTTTTGTAATATTTGTTTATGAGGCCCCAAATTCTTGCAGGTGGTATAGCTGCCCATTCGTCTTGGCAAAATGCCTCCAGGTCATGCAAAGTCTTTGGTCATCTTGTATGAACTGCATGTTTGAGATCTCCCCAGAGTGGCTCGATGATATTAAGGTCAGAAGACTGTGATGGCCACTCCAGAACCTTCACCTTTTTCTGCTGTAACCACTGAAGGGTCAACTTGGCCTTGTGCTTAGGGTTATTGTCGTGCTGGAAAGTCCAAGAACATCCCATGTGCAGCTTTTGTGCTGAAGATTGCAAATTGTCTGCCAGTATTTTCTGATAACATGCTGCATTCATCTTGCCATCAATTTTCACAAGATTCCCCGTCCCTTTAGAGCTCACCCCCACCCCCAAAACATCAGTAAGCCACCACCATGCTTCACAGTGGGGATGGTATTCTTTTCACTATAGGCCTTGTTGACCCCTCTCCAAACATAGCACTTATGGTTGTGACCATAAAGCTCTATTTTGATCTCGTCACTCCAAATTACAGTGTGCCAGAAGCTGTGAGGCATGTCAAGGTGTTGTCAGGCATATTGTTACCGGGCTTTTTTGTGGCATTGGCGCAGTAAATGCTTCTTTCTGGCAACTCGACCATGCAGCTCATTTTTGTTCAAGTATCGTTGTATTGTGCTCCTTGAAACAACCACACCATCTTTTTCCAGAGCAGCCTGTATTTCTCCTGAGGTTACCTGTGGGTTTTTCTTTGTATCCCGAACAATTCTTCTGGCAATTGTGGCTGAAATCTTTCTTGGTCTACCTGACCTTGGCTTGGTATCAAGAGATACCCGAATTTTCCACTTCTTAATAAGTGATTGAACAGTACTGACTGGCATTTTCAAGGCTTTGGATATCTTTTTATATCCTTTTCCATCTTTATAAAGTTCCATTACCTTGTTACGCAGGTCTTTTGACAGTTCTTTTCTGCTCCCCATGGCTCAGTATCTAGCCTGCTCAGTGCATCCACATGAGAGCTAACAAACTCATTGACTATTTATACACAGACACTAATTGCAATTTAAAAAGCCACAGGTGTGGGAAATTAACCTTTAATTGCCATTTAAACCTGTGTGTGTCACCTTGTGTGTCTGTAACAAGGCCAAACATTCAAGGGTATGTAAACTTTTGATCAGGGCCATTTGGGTGATTTCTGTTATCATTATGATTTAAAAAGGAGCCAAACAACTATGTGATAATAAATGGCTTCATATGATCACTATCCTTAAATAAAAGACAGGTTTTTTGCATGATCAGTCATATTTTCAAAATCAATGCCAAAATTTCACAATTTCTGCCAGGGTATGCAAACTTTTGAGCACAACTGTATTCCTGTAGAATTTATATAGGAATATAGATTCGCACATATTTCACTCAAAGAATATCATCAATATCGTTGCTTTGCATCTCAAATGTTGCTCTGGTTATTCTGAAATGCTGGAGCCAAAGCATGTCATCTAAATGATTGGTTACTGTCAGTGACCAAAAACAAAAAAATATTATTATTTTTTTCTTCTTTTTTTCTTTTCTGGCATTCTGCAGCCTCTGAATGGTTACCGGTTAAAGCGAGAAAAAAAAAAAAGAACAGTTAATAACATTCTTTTTTTAAATGACGGTACTCAAATGTACAGTACTTAAATGACAGTGTGCTAAGGGTTGGTGAGTTACCAGTTTCAGTGTTGCACTATCTCACAATAGAAATAATCAATCTGGTCTGGTAAAACAAGCTTAAAATAAGGGACTTGCCTCACCCAATAAGTGAAAATAAGCAATTCAGTTTTCTCCCATGGGGAAATTATCAGCATAGAAATCGTAACAAGCTTAGTATACAGTAGCATATATAAAATAATGCCTTTTCGATAAATGTATTGTTAATATTAAATAAATCCCCTAACATTTTTGTTAATATTTTAAATATACAACTGGCCATTTTTAAATTAATTTATAAATGTCTCTTTCATGCATGCCCACTAAATGTCCTCATGCAGGCAGAAATGTTTTATTTTGAAACCTTGATGGAACCATTTTAGAACCTAACATTATCACAAAGCTAGGCCTAAATAATAATAAATAAAAAAAAACTGTATGGATATTTTTAATTACAGATCTGTTTCTCAGTCAAAACTCAGCAGCATAAAATCTGTATTAATGCATCGTACAGTATCTTACAATAATTCAGTGAACTCTTGGAAATAACTGAATTTTTTTACCTCAAACATTTCCATGCATGTCTATGTATAAATTATATATAGTTGTTAAAAAGGTCATTAGCAAGGAAGGTAAAATAAACATTGTACAATTAGGCAAAGGAAGCACATGCTAATCATTTTCTGCTAAAAAGAGAGAAACCTAATCTTTTTCGGGCAACAGGTTTCTGAAAATGTTATGTAATAAACCCTTTGGTCTTTGGTTTTGTGAAAATGTTATCAGAACAAAATTAACCAGTTACCAGCATTTAAAAATAATGTTTTCACTCAGGAACAATTGAAAGGTACTTTCTTCCTTTCTTCACATACTTTATGAAAAACAAATTGGTCTTTTGGGGTGTCTGTTTTCGTTCCTTTAACTGTTTTTAGTCCCTGGCTACTATTACCTCCCAAAACTGTCTTAAAATCTTTAGCTCCCAGACATAAGCTATCTGCAGCTAAATGCTAGAAAACATGATGTTTTTTCGAACTTTTTGTGTGCACGCTCTAAATTGCAAGTAATTACATTTAATAAAAGAACCACAGTGACTTCAACTTACATTATTATTTTGCATCAATTCCCCAGTAGTGATTTTGTTCTCTTAAACACATGGAATGGAAACGCTTCTTTCTTTCGGAAATTGTTTTTGCGATATTCCAATTTTTCTTATAAATTACTTGGATGGAAACATAGCTGCTGTAGCCTTGTGGTGCTTTTAACTTTAATCTGTTTGTTTGAGCGACCAGACATTTGCGCATTGGTGTGAGTTTGGTGAAGGCCTACTACCTGTTTTTTGATCTGTGGCAGACGACTGTTCGGTAAAACTTGTTTGAAAACAATAATTATTTTTGCAATTTCTTTTGCTGTCACAGAAATCACACACTGTGACTTAAATAAAATGAATGCATTTTTATAAAGTCAACAAAATGGAATGGAATGTAGTTGTTTTGGCAAGCCAAAAGTTTGAGAAGAATTTAGGATATGCCATTTGGAACAAACTTACTTAAACATACACACAGACACAAAGAGTAATATACAGACTGACAAGAGGGCAAAGCGTCCTGCAGTACCAGTCTGTGTGTTTCAACCTGAGGGCTGTGTGCCATGAACCGCACAGAGAGTCCAACAAAGAAGAGAGTAAGTCTGATGCTCACATCTCCACAGTAACTATTCCACACACCGACAGACCTGTCAAGACTACGTGTGATTTGATTGCTGACACAGTTCCACTGTTTGATTATGTGTTTGAGGGTAGAGACTGTATGTGCCCTCACTCTGCTGTGATGATGGGGTCTGTGAACCCATCAGTTTGTTGAGATCATCACTGCATCTCTGTTTGCATATTCCAGCTTGTATGAGTGTGTGTGTAGTGCTCACCACAGTGAGCTTAAAGTTTGATGTAATACAGTATGAGTGCTGACCTAACACTGCCCGTTGCTTTAATGAAGCAAGACATCTGCAGGGTAGCCTATGATTCCTTGTCACTCTACAAACACTGATGCCTTCAGCCTACCAGTGCTGCTGACACTTTCATTATATAAATCTCTCTTTCTCTCTCTGGTTGTCTTTAGGAAGAGTGTGAGTGAGGACAGAGTTAGTCTGGAGGACAGAGAGCATGCCAAGCGTATTGTCTACTCTGTGGTTTATGGAGCTGGTAAGGCCATAATACAGGCACCTTGTCATTTTAATCTATAGGAAGTATGCAACAGTATTGTTGTCAATATTCATGAACAATGTTATATTACAATTCTAGTCCTTAAGACATTGTCTAAAATGATAAGTTTCTTATCATTTGCTCACCCTTATGCCATCTCAAACTCATGACTTTCTTCTGCGGAACACAAACAAAGATATTTTGATGGAGATTTGATGCTAAAACACAGTATCCATACAATGCATGTCAGTGGGCACCCACACTGACAAGCTCTATAAACAACATTAGCAGCATAAAGGTAATCTATACAATTTGTGTTGTCTTCTGAAGCAACACTATCGGTTTTGGGTGAGAACAGACCAAAATGTAATTCCTTTTTCAGTATAAATCTTGATATCTTCTGTCTCCTACATCATGGTTTGAAGCATGCTTTCAATAAAGACGCATATGCAGAGTTTGTGTACAGTGCTTGTATATGGACAGAGCGTGTGTACAGCTCTCTGCGTGTGTCAAGCGTGAGGAAGAATATTTGAGCTTCAATCATGATCGTGCCAAGGAGACTGCAGATGGCAAGATTTATTATGAAAATGGAGTTACATTTTGGTCCGTTTCTCACTCAAAATTGATCGTATCGATTCAGAAGACATGGATTAAACCATTCGAGCCATATGAATTACCTTTATGCTGCCTTTATGTCCTTGTTGGAGCTTAGAAGTGTTGATGCCCATTGACTTACATGGTATGAATATATTTACATCATATCTCCATCAAAATAACTTTGTGTTCCGCAGAAGAAAGAGTGTCATAAAAGTTTGAGACGGCATAAGGGTGAGTAAATGATGAGGGAATAATACATTTTGGGTGAATTATTCCTTTAAGACTTTGCGTGAAAACATGCCAAATCACCTGGACAAAGCAGAAAGTTTGTCAAGCTCATTTAAAGTGATAGTTCAAGCACATTCAACATTAGTTCAACATTTCCAAACAACATTTTCCAAATGCAGAACTTTTCCAGGTACCTTATTTTAAAACCATAAAAAAAATGTAAAAAAACAACACATTCTGGTTTGTATTTAGCCAGATTCAGCTTGCGGCATAGGCAATGAAATAAGGGATAAATGGATTGTTCAGAATGAAAAAGACAAATATATTTATATCAGGAGTTTAAAGGTAGAATTTTTTTTTGGGGGGGGGGGATTTATCCCCTTTTTTCTCCCAATTTGGAATGCCCAATCCCCAATGTGCTTTTTAAGTCCTTGTGGTCGCGTAGTGATTCGCCTCAGTCCGGGTGGCGGAGGACGAATCCCAGTTGCCTCCGCGTCTGAGACCATCAACCCGCGCATCTTATCATGTGGCTTGTTGAGTGCGTTGCCACGGAGACATAGCGCGTGCTGAGGCTTCACGCCATCCACCGCGGCAACCACGCTCAACTCACCACGCGCCCCACCGAGAACAAACCACATTATAGTGACCACGAGGAGGTTACCCCATGTGACTCTACCCTCCCTAGGGACCGGGCCAATTTGGTTGCTTAGGAGACCTGGCTGGAGTCACTCGGCACGCCCTGGGATTCGAACTAGCGAACTCCAGGTGTGGTAGCCAGCGTCTTTACCACTGAGCTACCCAGGCCCCCTAAAGGGTAGAACTTTAAACGTTTGAATTACAACCGGCCCCCGTTGTGTGGCACCCCTATGCATTGCAAATATTGGATATATGGGTTTTTTTGCACTGCTGATTATTATGAATATATAAAATAAAAAAAACCAGGCTGGAGGGATTTGCCCTTATAACTCAAGTGTAGAGACACTTATTGTTCAGAGGGGTTGCTAACAGAGACCTTTCAGAATGTAACTTCCATGACTACAACCTTATTAGCAAGGAACGTTATTGTTGTGTGTGTGTGTGTGTGTGTGTGTGTGTTTGGGTGAGAGAGAGAGAGGGACAGAAGGAGGGTGTCACTGTTCTACTTTGCTTTAACTGGGTCAGCTTGAATGTATCTTTTTTTCTCATTTATATTGTTCAGTCTAGTAGTTTTAAGGGGTGGTCACACTACAATTCGTGATTCATTCCCATTCAAATGCATCCGAATGCAGCAGTGCGGAAACGCAAGCTCATGCAAAGAAATTTCATACTACGCTATGTACCAAAGTTCAGGCTTGGTGAACTCTGATCTGTGAATTCGTACGACAAGAGGACTCGTGACCAATGGGAGACTGAAACGTCACACACTGACCACTTGGCTCAATTCAAATGATACTTATTTCAAAGCTGCGAGATTTATTGTTGTAGGAAAGTGAGTAGACAAAATATTTAAACATTTTTAATATAATATTCTTTGTTTTTTGTGATCTATTATTTACGTACACCAGAAGTCCTCCCGCATGACATCATATCCTGGTCCGTTGCATTGTACGAAAAAATTTCGCATGCTCAATGCCTAGTGTGACTGCCCCTTTACACGTTTGTTTGTGTGAGCTGCTGAATACAGAGATAGACAGAATTATTGTGCACTCCCAAAGGCACAAGGCTTGATATGATTGAGACATTTTCATTTCTACTGTATTGCCATCTCAGGAAAATTGAATGAGAAAGGTATGTAGGGAGGGAATGATGAATGAGTGAGTGCTGGTAGAATGAGAAACTGATTGAGAGAAGAGGGGGAGAGAATGCCACAGTGTCAGCATATGTTGATAATCTAGCAGAAAACATGGGATTACCATGGTTACCGAATGCTAATAGGAGGCCTAGCACAGAAGACAATCAAACACACATATATAGTGGAGGGGGAGGGGTGAATACACACAACTGGGAGGAGTGGTCACTGCACTGGACGCACACACACAACTGGGTCAGAATATAAGAAGCTAACTATTAAGTATGCCGGAGAGAGGGATGATTTATAGGAGACATGAAGAGGTTGGAGTAATTAGGCAAAAGAAGGGGCACCACAGAGCAAATGACCTCACCCAATAAGAATGCACAGCATTAAAGGGATAGTTCACCCAAAATGGAAAACTCTTTTAATTTACTAACCCTCATGTCGTGTCCTTTATTCAACAAGTAACATTTATGGGAGAGTCACGTGACGCCATGCAAGGATCGGATGTGTGAATGGCTATCTCTGTGCACTTTGCTAGTTTTAATACTTTTAATGACATAAACTGGTGAGATACACTCTGTTCCATAACTGTTCTAGGAGGACAATATATTAAAAATTTCAAAATCCTCGTGCTCTGTAGACATTAAAAGACACGTGCTCAAGCTGACGCCCCCGAGCAAGCCGCAGGTCTGGGAGTCGATTTAGTCAGAGAGGTGCGGGAAATGCGGCGAGAGATGCTGAACATGTCGGCAATGCTGACGAAGGTTGTTGCTGACTTGGAGGATCTTGCTGTGATATGTCGATCGATCACTGCCATGGAGGCGAAGTTCACTGATGTAGTTACAAGAGTGGGGGATGTCGAGAAACGGATCAATTACTTGGAGTCATCGGAAAGGGAATTATCTGCTAACACGCTAGTGACCAAGGTGGATTTGGAGCATGCCTGGAAGAAGTTGGAGGACATGGAGAACCGTAGCCGGCGGAATAACGTCCGTATCGTCGGAATCCCCGAGGGAGCAGAGGGACAGGATACAGTGAAATTCCTGGATGGGCTCTTTCCAAATCTGTTCGACATAGCAGGCCATAAACTGGAAATCGAGCGAGCTCACAGGGTTCCTGCTCGGCGATCCGTGGAGGGAGACAGGCCCCGATCACTTCTGGCCAAGTTTCTGAGATCACCCAATAAAGATCTTGATGTCCAAATTTCAAATGTTAATGTGAGTGGATTATCTCTCTCCACGTGGAATGTGAATGGGTTGGGGCACCCCATAAAAAGAAGGAAGGTTATTTCTCTTCTCAAGCGTAAGAAATATGATAGTGTTTCTTCAAGAAATGCATTTTTCTCCGCAGGAAGCTGAAAAATTTGGGAAGATATGGGGTGGGCATGTTTTCTTTAGTGCTGGCTCATGTAAGAGCAGGGGAGTCATTACACTGATAAGTAAGCATCTACAATTCAAATGTCTCAAACAGATTAAAGTGCTTTTCTTTATTATTTGGTCCAAGTCGTCAATTTCAAAAACTTTATTTTTATTAAATTTTAGTTTTATAATGAAATAAATTAATATGGTGGCACAATTATATTTTTGTCTACAAAACTAATTTCAAACATTTAAGCAAACGCCTTCAGATCAAAAGATTTTTAAGATCATGAGAAACATTTCAGTCATGTTTCAAAACTTTTGACCAGTAGTGTATATATTTTTTT
Source organism: Myxocyprinus asiaticus (assembly GCF_019703515.2). Lineage (NCBI taxonomy): Eukaryota > Metazoa > Chordata > Actinopteri > Cypriniformes > Catostomidae > Myxocyprinus > Myxocyprinus asiaticus. The sequence goes on from NC_059344.1 coordinate 22,143,507, forward strand.
TATATCTAAGCCCCTCATTTCATCTGTTGTTGATTGCTGATCGGAAACATTTTAGTCTCAGATCACGTCCTGGTGAGTTTAGAGGTGTTGCCACATATGGAGAAAAGGAAATCATATAGTTGGTGCTTTAATGTGTCCCTTTTGCAAAATCCTGAATTCCAACAAATGTTAAAGACTAAAATCAGTGTTTATATGGTGACCAACTGGTCCTCAGTATCCTCTGTGGGCGTGGCTTGGGAGGCACTTAAGGCGGTTCTTAGGGGCCGGAACATACAGTATGCCTCATTCACCAAAAAATCCAAAGCATAAGAACTCTTGGAATTGGAAGGGAATATTAAAAGTGCCGAGGCAGAGCTGAAACACAGAATGTCGGCTGATGGCCTCAGAGAATTGACCCGACTGAAATACAGATATAATACTATTTTGTCGTGGAAGGTGGAGTTTTGGCTATTCAGGGTAAGACAGTCATACTGAGTCGGGGGACAAAGAAGGGAAGCTTCTGGCTAGATATATAAAGCAGAGAGAGTCTTTTTCTACCTTTCCCTCAGTGAAATCTGCTGGTGGTGAAATATTTATCTCAACCATTGATATTAATAATGCTTTTAAAGAATTCTATCTTGATCTCTATAGTCCCACGTCTTCGTCTACTGATGAAGATATTAGAAACTCTGTGGAACAATTAGATCTTCCTAAACTGACAACTGAGCAAAAAAATTCTCTTGATTCTGAGATAAACTTGGAGGAGCTTGGTGAGGTAATTAAGGCCTGTAGCAGCCAATAATGTAATAACTACCATTAATGTAATAACTGCCAATAATGTAATAAATTTTTTTTTAAAAATTATTAACCCAGCCAATAATGTAATAGCCAGCAAATAATGTGAGGACTTATTACATTATGGGCAAAAAGTTATTACGTTATTGGTTCAGAAATGTTATTACATTATTGGTAAGTTATTACATTATTGAATTTTATTACATTAAGAATGCCTACAGGCAAGGCTCCAGGGCCAAATGGTTTTGCCGCTGAATTTTTTAGATCTTATGCTACAGAACTGGCTCTACTTTTGCTAGAAGTTTATACGGAATCATTAAAGAATGGAAAGCTTCCGCCAACCATGACACAAGCCCGGATCAGTCTGATTCTTGAAAAGGACAAAGATCCAAGTGAGTGTAAGAGTTACCGTCCAATTTCCCTGATCCAGCTAGATGTTAAAATATTGTCAAAAATTTGGGCTAACCGATTAAGTAAAGTTATGACATCTCTTATACCTATAGATCAGGTGGGGTTTATTCGGGCAGTAACTCTTCTGATAACATTAGGCGTTTCATTAATGTCATGTGGGCAGAGGCCAACGATCAGACTCCAGTCGCTGCCATCTTGCTTGACGCCGAAAAAGCGTTTGATATGGTTGATGCAAAAAAGCAGAGGGAAAATGGATGTATGCAGTTGAATCATGATAAAAGTAGAAAAAGCGGAAAACGGATGCACTTGGTAAAATAGCAGTGAAAATAGAAAATAAACAACGTTAAGCTGGCTAGTAGACTACAAACTCAAAGTCGAGCTATGCGACAGCAGCAACAGGAACAGAAAGTGACAAGCTCCATTCTTGTATGGAATGTCACTTCACAATTCAGCCAGTTCCCAATGGAAAAAATAAAGCCTTGTTCTACATTTGTTTCTCATTGAATGTTCTTTCATTGGAAATATGTTACATTACGGAAGTACAATTGGTTGCGAAAACTGTTACATGTTGACTTTAAACGTGTGAATTCTCATTAAATTTAGATTGTAGAGGTGAAAGTCAGAGCTCTCCCATAATAACATGTTTATCACACACTTGTTGTCATGGCAACAATGGAAGGTGGGTCACTCATTTTAACATTTTAAACTTTTTCTGACCTTTGTTCTGTTCCTCATCTCATCTTGTCTTTTTTTATCTCTTCTTGTAAAGGTGCGTCCCAAACCGCACACTTCTGCACTTCTTTCATTTTGTAGTGTAAGTAGAGCGAGTAGTATGTTTGCACTGAAAATGCAACAAAAAGTGTACTTTAAGTACCCGGATGATGCACTTTTTCAACCGTCAAAACGGAGTGTGGAATGTTGGACACTTCGTGCACACAGATTTTGCAGCTTGCAAAACATAGCAAAAGGGGCGGAGTTACCTGGCTACGTTGCTGGTCTGACAAAACAGTTGTAATTAATGAAGAATGTAGCAGCCAGTGAAACTTCTGTGAAGACAGCACCTTGCATATGTGTGCTTGAATAAGTTGAATGCTTTACCATCACACCACGCTGTGTGAATATGTACGTTGTTTGAGATTCAAGTGTTGAACTGAGGTCCGCTAATGCGCTAAAGCTAGAGGCAACCCATCACGTGTGCTTGAAACGTCACTTCTGTCAGCTGTTAAACGGCAAATGCTTCCGTGTAGTAACAAACCGTTAGATGTTCCATTTGGGATGATATTACACTTGGAAAATTCATACACTACACGGTTAAGTGCATAGTATATTTTGTAAGTGTATAGTGTGTCATTTGGAACACAGAAAGTTATTGAGCTTGGAATATTTTTGTTCTGTCCAGTTATGTACACTAACTGACACTCTCTCTCACAGGAAGAGAGCGGTTGTCTGGTATTCTGGGTGTAAGTACAGAGGAGGCCAGTCATTTTCAGGACTCTTTCCTACAGACCTATAGAGAAGTGCAGACCTTCATCCAACACACCATCCAGCACTGCCACAAACACGGTGTGTGTGATACACTAAGTAGAGTTTAAGAAACTTGTAAGGTACAGATTGCAAAAAATCAATATAAAATATCAATCTAAGAAAAAGATTGATTGATTTCAATGAATGACTCACTGTGCTGGCTTTGATTTAGAGAGATGCTTATATGTAGAATAGCGTGAGAAAAAATAATGAGAGAACCTTTCATAGAGGTGAAAAAAAGTGAATAATACATTTTAACCCTCATGTTGTTTTCTGGTCATTTTGACCAGGAGAGGATTTTCTTTTGCCTGAAAATGCTAGTTAATGTTATCATATTGGACTAAAATTTACTGACTTTGCTCACACAGGGTATCACAACTTCCCCCCAAAAATTTGACAATTTTCACTTTGTTAAACTTTTGGTACTTACGGTTAAAAATGACCAGCCTGTAAACATTGCTCATAAATCTCTCGTTATGCAATATTATCACCATATATTGGATTAGATCTTTTTGCCAACCTGTTTTCTTTCAATTAGCAAAGGTTTTGTATTTATTTTTGGAACTTATTGATTGTAGGCCTCATTGACCTGAGCTTATGCACCTCTGTTTTTGAGTGAATAAACATTATTTGTGGATAATTTTGGAAATATTAAATCGAATCTGAAAACATTTTGTACTATTTCACACTAGTGTGCTTTAATGTTTAATTAGGAAGTTTGTTTTGAAATGCTTTTATTTTGTACAAAATGGCACAAAGCCACACTTGTGGTGTTCTCGGTCAAAAATGACCGGCCTTTGAAAATTAATGGTGGAGATAAAAAATAAGATAAAAATTTAGTGTCAGGAGCATGATCATCATGTTCATGTTCACATATGTGCATGTGTGCTTGCAAACATAAAGGCCTCGGATCTGTGCACGCACACATACACACACACATGTGCACTAAAACACACACACTCATGCTCACGTACACGCACAAACTCTTGAGTATTACATGCTTTCTTTTTCACGGAGATTAACTTTATCCTACCCTGAACTGCATCCAACATCCATTCATCCATCCAACATTACCACACATACACACCAGAACTGTCTTTGCCCCACAGTGACCCCTCTCCAATAGAATCAATAGAATTGTGGTGTTCCCGGTCAAAGATGGCCAGCCATTGAAAATGAATGAGGAAGATCACAAAAAAACAGAACTTTTATTTTGAAACGCTTTTATTTTCTGAAAAGGGGCACAAAGTAACACTTGTGGTGTTTCCTGTCAAATCTGACCATTGTGACAAAGAAAACTGGCCTAAGCTTTTTACATTACATTAACACTGTCATATAAAGAACATTTCATGGAACAAAAATACCAACACTGTTTATATATTGTATTATATTTTCTAATCAACAACAAATCAGATCAACGAAAACCTAGTGGTTTTGTGTCCTCATGCTCATGACTGACAATAGCCTTTTGCACGTGCCTTGCAAATGTATGCTCTGCATTTGAAACACACAATGCTTGATGAAAGAAAGATCATCAAAGATTCTATTGGAGAGGGGTTACTGTGGGGCAAAGACAGTTCTGGGTTCTGGGGTGTGTGTGTGCATGGTAATGTTGGATGGATGAATGGATGTTGGATGCAGTTCAGTTGAGCATGTATATGTTTGTGTGTGTGTGTTAGTGCGTATGTGTATGTGCGCATGCACAGGTCCGAGGCCTTTATGTTTGCAAACACACATGCACATATGTGAACATGAACATGATGAACATGCTCCTGAGATTTTATCTCCCTCATTCATTTTCAATGGCCAGTCATTTTTGACCTGGAACGCCACAAGTGTGACTTTGTGCCATTTTGTACAAAATAAAAGCATTTCAAAACAAACTTCCTGATTAAACATTAAAGCACATTAGTGTGATAAATAGTACAGAATGTTTTCATATTTTATTCCATATTGCCAAAATTATCCACAAATAATGCTTTTTTCACTCAAAAACGGAGGTGCATAAGCTCAGGTCAGTGAGGCCTATGATCAATAAGTTCCAAAAAGAAATAAAAACCTTTGCTAATTGAAAGAAAACAAGTTGGAAAAAAATATCTAATTCAATATTAGGTGATAATATAGCATAAGAGATTTATAAGCAATTTTTAATAGACTGGTCTTTTTTGACCGAACACCAAATTAGGATTAAATTTCAACACAGCACAAGGGTTAAACTGGATCATCCTCTGATGAATGACCTAGAGACTATGTTATTAGACACACTTCGAAATCCAGCATGCACACTGACAATGTATTTAAGCAATACCACATGAGCAAGAATGTTGTGGCACTGAATATAAGCATGCCAGTTATTCAGCCATAGGCACAAGGCCGCAGATGATAACAACCTTGCAAAAACAACAACATGTTTGTTTTTGTAATATTGCTTTTATACAGCAGTTCTATGCATATAAAAAAAAAAGTTGATATCAGGCAAATTAAGGCTGGATTACACTACACAACTTTTAAAAACAGATTCTAAAAATGTGGGCATCACACACCAAATGACTGAGTCGGATCGATCTGATCACAAACTCACATGGAAACACATGACTTCCTGTTCTAGGAGACATATGTGACATATATAAACAGACAGATATATTGGAGTGCTTTTGTCGTTGCTGCTACTACTGTATTCTGATTCATGAATTCAAAAATTAAATGGGCCAGTGGGTTCAACCATTTCACAGATGCAAATGATATTGCAGAAGAAAAGCATGTATCAGTGCTGTTAAGTGTGATGGGCACAAAAACGTACAACGTTCTCCATAGCTTAATTGCACCTACTAAACCAGGGGAAAAGACATACCAAGAGATTGTTACAGAGTTGAATGAGTATTTTTCTCAGAAACCTCTCACAATAATGGATAGATTCCATTTTCATAAACGAAACCAAAACAAGAGGAGGGGGAGACTGTTGCACAGTTCATGGCAGTTTTAAAACAACTTTCTGAACACTGACTACTGTACTCATCTGGAGGATACCTTATATCAGTCGTTTGTGGAACACAGAAGCAGCTTCTAACTGTGGCTGTGTTTACCTTTAATCGCTGTTTCAGCAGATAGTTGCATGCAAAATGCATCAACTCAGCAGCTCTCTCAGTGAATGCAATCCATATCCATGCACAAGCAGCGAAACAATTGTACGAGATGTGTAAAAAAATAACCACACAGATGAGGACTGCTGGTACAAAGACCAAGACTGCCATTTGTGCAGAAGTAAAAGGCTACATCGGACACGTGTGTAGAAATACAGTAAACAGAACTTTGAGAGAGAAAGAAAGCATGAGAAAAAGGTAAAGCCATTTAAATGACAGCGTAAAGACAACAAGATATGAGTGCATCATCTGGACGCATGTGAAAAACAAAGTGGTGAGTCGAATATAGACACTGAAAGGAAATGTTATTGTAAATGATAACAGAGAGAGAGTAACTTACATTTGTCTTACTCCAGAAATTGAAGGCAAAAATTACTGAAATGTAACTGGATACAGGGACTGCAGTATCTTTAATTTCAAAGGAAAAGTATGAAAGTAATTTGAAGCATATCCCACTGCAGCCTACTGACGTAATCCTCAAAACATATCGTACACTGGTGAAGCACTTGCGCCAGTAGGGGGTCATCAAAGTGGCTGTAAAGTTGACAAATCAGTCAGCACAATTGCCACTGTATGTTGTCAATGGTGATGCACCAGCATTATTTGCTAGAGAATGACTGAGATCAATAAAACCCATCTGTCAGAACACGGATGTGCAGACACATTAGAGACTGTGTTAAAAAGGCATTTCAATGTTTTTGGAAAGGAACATGGCACCGTGAAGGGAACTGAGGTGAAAATAACACTCAAGCCTGACCGTACTCTTAAATTCTGTCCGCCAAGTGTGGTACCTTACGCCATACGACCAACGGTAGAGGCTGAGTTGACATGCTTAACAGAGTTGGGAGTAATTTCGCTAATACAGTATAGTGAGTGGGCCACACCAATGGTTCCAGTGATAAAAAAATGGCTCAGTGAGCAGTGATTTTTAAGTAACACTCAACCAAGCCATCTGTCTAGATCACTTCCCCATTGCACACATCGAAGACCTCTTTTCATTTCTAGCCGGTTGCCAACTGTTCAGTAAGCTGGTCTTATCTAATGCTTACTTACAGATGCAGGTAGATCAGGAGTCCAGGAAATTACTCTCTATATCTACCCAAAAATGCTTATTCTGCTATAATCACTTACCCAGTGGGATTGCTTCAGCACCAGTGTTATTTCAGAAAGCAATGGACCAAGTCCTTTTGGGGCTTCCAAATACCCACTGTTATCTAGATGGCATTCTGATAACAGGCTGAAATGACTACAAACACCTCAAAACACTGGACCGAGTACAGGAATTTGGTCTGAAACTGTGTGACAAATGTGACTTTTTCAAAAAGTCACTGGAGTATTTGGGCCACTACATCGATGCAGCAGGACTACACAAATCCCCAGAAAACAGCAATAAAGCAATAAAGCTCTAGAGCAATCATTAAGGCACTTGCACCAACCATTGTAAAGCAATTACACTCTTTCCTTGGCCTGATAAATTATTATGGCCATTTTATCCCTATTCTTGCATCCATATTGAATCCACTCAATGCTGTCCTATGCAAGAACAAGAATTGGAATTGCAGTGCAGCCTTTGAAAAGTAATTTATGGAAGCAAAGGATCTCCTCATCTCACAAAGAGTACCTTTCAATTATGACCCAGAATTGCCCATTCGCTTTGCCTGTGATGCATCCCCGTATGGGGTAGGTGCTTTGATATCACGTTTTACCTGGTGTTGAGGAAAAGCCTATTGCTTTCGTGTCAAGGATGCTTAGCAAAGCAGAACAAAATTATGCTCAGATCGAGCACAAGGCCCTGAGTTCAATTTTTGGAATTTACAAATTCCATCAATACTTCGATGGTAGAAGGTTTACCCTACTTGCTGACCATCGACCCTTGACTACTATTCTAAGCCCACACAAAAGTGTCCCACCAATGGCAGCAGCCAGAATTCAGCGCTGGGTGCTGCTGTTAGCTGCCCATTACTCACAAAGAGAAAACGGATACAGTGGATGTGTCCTATGCCACCCAAGTAGCCACCCTGCCCATCAGCAGTGCTGAAATCAGATTAATATTGTCTGCTGTGCTGGACATGGCTTCAACAGGAATTTTTTCAAGTAGTAAAAAACAAATGGGAAAGAGTAAGCACCATTTGTGACATGCATCAGTGAGCTCACAGTAATTCGAGGATGTCTTATGTGGGGCAGTCCTATACCTCCCAAACTCTGCTTCCGTATGTTAGCTGACCTGCATGTGGGATATCCAGGAGTGGTAAGAATTAAAAATATGGCCCATAGCTATGTCTGGTGGCCAGGTATCGATGGTCAGATTGAGCTTCAGTCCAAATCCTGCACCACTTCAACCATGGATATGGCCAGCTCATTCTTGGAAAAGGATACATGTCGACTTTGCTGGTCCCTTTTCAAGGCCATTTGTATTTGAATGTGGCAGATGTGCATTCCAAATGATCTGAAGTATCTATCATGGACAATACTAACACTGGAAAAACCATCCAGGTCTTACAAGGACTTTTCAGCCATTATGGGGTTCCTCATGTCCTTGTCAGTGACAAAAGGTCACAATTTTGCACTTACTCTTTCTTAAGGAAAATGGGGTGTAACATGTTGGCTCTGCACTCTACCACCCCTCCAGCAATGGGCAAGCTGATCGTTTTGTCCAAACATTTAAACATGCCTTAAAAGCTTCCATGGGCTTGGCTACGATTCAAAATGCACATTTATGTTAACATACAGGAACTTGCCACATGCCACTACAAATTGAAAACCCAACTGGACCTTCTCGATCCTAGTCTTGCCAGAGCAGTGAGTCAGTCACAGGATGCTCAACAGTTACAATGCTAAGAACACTGTAAGGTGAGACAGTTTTATGTTTGTGACTCAGTCCTTGTTCATGACTACCGAAAGGGGTTAAAATTTACTCCTGGAGTGGTAATGTCCCAAAATGGACTGGTCTCCTACACAGTCAATGTTGGTGCTGCAGGAATATGGAAGCGTCACCTGGATCAGTTGTTGAAACAAAGCTCAATCCTTTGACACATGTTCTGAAAGTTTCCGAACACATCCAAATCATGGAGACACCAGTGAACAAACTCAAGATCTGGCAGATGTAACAACAGCTGAACCATCACCTGTGTCAGGCAATACTGACCAGTTACTCTCAGAGACTGTATAAATAAAAGAGACTGTTAAATGCTACCCCACTCGCATCACTACATCACCTGATCGTTATCAAGCGGCATAGTGTGTACATAGTGTGTGTTCTTTCAAATGAACAAGGACACAATAAGCTGAATAAGTACACAAGAGAAAGATTAAACAACCTTAAGTAAAAAAAAAATTAAAAAAATGGGTTTGAAGTAATGTTAAGAAAATCGATGCATGTTTTGTTAAACTGTGTTGTTTAAAGTGAAAAAGGAAAATATTATTTTTGTTATGGTCATGACAACCAATTATTTAGGAGGAAAGTTTAATTAAATGTTATGTAGTTTATGTTGGGAGTTAAGTTGTTGCATGTTTTGTTAAACTGGTTAATGTAAAGTGAAAAAGGAAAATATTATTTTTGTTGTGGTTATGACAACCAATTAGTTAGGAGGAAAATTGAAGGAAATGTTATGTATTCATTGTCAGAAACTAATTTATTCTGCAATTATTGTGAAACACTCCAGGTAGTGCTGTATTTTTATTAATGCCATTGAACAACCTCTGTGAAGTTCATTTCAGAAAAATGCATCATGGCCTTTACATGCGTTATTATGTCACTCTCCATCACTTTTTGTATATATTGGTATTCTACAAAGACTCAATAGTGCCCATCACATGCTACGCGATTTTCTGTGAAATCCGTCAACTCCGTCTGGCCCAAAATCTGCCAACTATCGCCAAGGAGCACTGACAACCAGGGCTAAAATCAGTGTTTTAGTTGTATAGTGTATTCGAGCCTTTACATTTTAGACACAATATGCCCTATTATTTTGTCTATTCTTGTTCTGCTAACAAAAATAGTTTCAAATGTAACCAAAGTAGGATCAACCATTGCATGTCACTGAGCAACACAGACTGGCAGCCAAATGATACAAGAAAGTAAAGCACCCCATTTAAAACACCAGCACTCTTGGAAAACCGCTTGTCCAATCAGATAAATCTGGCACCACACTAGCAGATGTAAAACAACTCTGTTTTGGCCGAGGATGTCACACATGCGAACTGTTTTGCTGAGATCTCGCTCTCTTCATTCGGAGGTATGACACACTTGTCAATACAAAATGGTAAAGTGGTGACAAACATACCAACTCACCCCAACTTACTTTCTCTTAATCCCTGTCATGTGGAGCTCGCTGAAATAACAACAGCAGTACCACGTGAGCATAAACAATTGCAACAGGTATTTAGGGCATTTTCAGACCTGTAGCCTTCTTTATTATTTTTATCTGTCATTAGTTTCTTTTACATTATTTCTGCATTGAAGCTCTCTCTCCCTCTCGTGCCCGCACACTTGCACACACACACATACACAGAAAGAGTGAAGCCACGTTTATTTCTGTCATAAATTTGCTGACGCCATCCTACCTGTGTCTGTTCTGACACTATCCACATTTGCTAAAATTACCTCAGGAATTATTAAATAACTCACATTTTAAACATGCAACTACTGTATATCTAATATAGTCGCCAAAAGGCAATATCTGCCCTTTGATGATGAATTACGTGACGAGCTGACTTACAGATTTCTTCTCTGCAGATCCATCAGGTACGTTCATGTTTTATATAGGGATATTGTTTGTCTCACCAGATGCAAACCGCTCCGGAGTTTGTTTGCAGTCGGACCGACCGATTGTTTTAGTGCTGATCTTAGTATGATTGCCTTGTTCATATATGCCTATACGAACCAAACCAAGGGAGAAAATGCACCATATTCTGAAACAAACACTGCAAATGAGCCAGGTGTGCGATTCATGGAGTAACTTTACCTTGTGAAAGTGTGTGATTGTGTATTATGCCTTTGAGGCTTACCGTTGAACGTGAATGTGTACATTGATGAGCCAAAACATTATGACCACTTGCCCAATACTGTTGGTTGTCCGTGTGTTGCCAAAACAGTGCTGACCTGCCGAGGCATGGATTCTACTAGACCCCTGAAGGAGTCCTGTGGTATCTGGCACCAAGACATTAGCAGCAGATCCTTCAGATCCCATAAGTTGTGAGGTGGAGCCGCCGTGGATCGGACTTGTTGGTCCAGCACATCTTACAGATGCTCAATCGGATTGATATATGGGGAATTTGGAGGCCAGGGCAACACCTTGAACTCTTCATCATGTTCCTCCAACTATTCCCAAACAATGTGTGAAGTGTGGCAGGGTGCATTATCCTGCTGAAAGAGGCCACTGCCATCAGGGAATACCATTGCCATGAAGGGGTGTACCTGGTCTGCAACGGTGTTTAGGTAGGTGGCACGTGTCAAATTGATGTCCACATGAATGGCTGGACCCAAAGTTTCCCAGCAGAACATTGCCCAGAGTATCACTCTCCCTCCACCGGCTTGTCGTCTTTTTTTCACACTGCATCCTGGTGCCATCAGTTCCCCAGGTAAATGGCGCACACGTACACGGCTGTCCACGTGATGTAAAATAAAACGGGACTCTTCGGACCAGGTGACCTTCTTCCACTGCTCCAAGGTCCAGTTCCGACACTCACGTGCCCATTGTAGGTGCTTTCGATGGTGGACAGGGGGCATCATGGGCACTCTGACCAGTCTGCGGCTACGCAGCCCCATATGCAGCAAGTGTGTTGTGACACATTCCTCCCGTAATCATCATTACAATTTTCTGTGATGTGTGCCACAGTAGACATTCTGTCGTTTCAGACCAGACAGTATAGCCTTCGTTCCCCTTGCGCATCGATGAGCCTTGGGCGCCCAACACCCTGTCGTCGGTTTGTGGTTTGTCCCTCCTCTGACCACTGTCGTTAGGTACTCACCACTGCTGACTGGGAGTACCACACAAGTCTTGCCATTTCAGAGATGCTCTGACCCAGTCGTCTGGCCATAACAAAGTCGCTCAGATCTTTACTTCTGCCCATTTCTCCTGCATTCAACACATCAAATATGATAACTGATTGTTCGCTTACCATCTAATCTACCCAGAACTTGACATGTGGCCTTGTTAGGAGATGATCAACATTATTCGCTTCACCTGTGAGTGGGCATAATGTTTTGGCTCATCAGTGTATATGCAGCTTTTACAGTGAGTAAAGAAATTACGATAAATTAAAACTAACTATTATGTCTCTTCTTTCTGATGTCATTTTAGTGTAGGAAAAAAGGCACAAAAAATGTTTAGTGGCAGAATCACTATGGATTAAAATCAATGTTTGTGATGATATGCAGCTGTGTGATCACAGATGAAAACGTTCTTATCAGCTTGACGTCTTGTCAGTGAAAAGAAAAAGCTCATTTGTCACTTGTAGAGAACACAAGACCTCATCTCGGTGACAGAATTTTTTTTTCTAAAAGTTTTGAAGTGCTTTTCCATTGCTTGAACCATTAACTTAGCAGGGAGTCCAGATGGTCATGTGATTAATGACCTCTCACCGAGACTGACTTATGTGAGCTTCGTCTTCCTCCGCATGGCCAGTGATTATGTTAATGAAGCTCACACCTGAAAATCATTGGAAAAATTGTCTAGTGTGGTGCAGGTTTAAAAGGACCAGAACCAATTTTTATATAAATGCTATAATACACTCATTTCTAAATGGATACACCAAAGACAAACACACCTGTATTGCATTGCTAGAACAAATATAAAATTTTTCACACACTGATGAATTTGTATTATTTAGTGTAAATTTATAACATTATTCTTTGTTTTACATTAACATGGAATTAGTTAAAAAATAAAAAATAGTTACCACACCTGCGATGGAGTTTCTAAAAACAGCTGCTGAGGGAGTGACATTAAATCTTCTCTATTTTAAATGCTGTAATCCACTTGTGGAAAGTCTTGGAAACTTCATAGTGAATTTTTTTCTTTTGCTGTTGGAGCAAATGGGTATTCAAAAATAATATTTGTCTGTGGTCTCCCATTCACTGCTGTAGAAGTTTACCCTGCAATCGTTTACTTCCACATTCCAAAATCCTGAAGTGTCTTTTGCATACACACTCACAGTAATACTACTTGACACACTGCCCTTCCATAATACACCATATATAACACAGTTGCGTACACATACACTCATACACAGGACAATCTAAAAAAGCAGAAAAACAGCCCATTCCTGTGACACGTCATCTGTGTTATCCATACATATGACACACCCACACTGAGCCACGCACATTCCTAAAACACTGTCACACGAATGCATGCGCTGGCCTCTCTTTGTGCCCCATAACTCCTGGCGTCTCTGTGCTCCTGGGAAAAAGATTTTCCGAGTGAGACCACCAGGCTGACCTCACTCTTTTCCAACAGGGGTTTAAGAGCAAAGCTCAAACTATTGTCTGACTTACCCCGGAATGCACTGGCAAGAGTGATTCATTCAGAGTCTGTGTATGAATGAGTGGCTGAGTATAATAAGGGTAAATTAGTTTATGAGTGTTACTGTTTGTGGCTGTCTATGTACGTGCATTTTCCTACCTTGTCTGTGCCTTAGGTTTTGTGAAGTCCATAATGGGAAGGCGCCGTTCCCTACCTCATATTCACTCTGCTGACTGGAGCCTTCGAAACCAGGCAGAGAGACAGGCCGTCAACTTTGTACTGCAGGGTATTGTGTGTGTTTCTATGTCTGTTTGTAATGTTTGGTGAATCTATGGTCATCACAATAAAGGTAGTTTGTGTACGTGTGTGTGTGTGTGTGTGTGTGCGACCATCAGGCTCAGCCGCAGATCTGACCAAAATGGCCATGATCAAAATCTGCTCCCAAGTGTCTTCTTCCTCTTCTCTCACTGCCAGGTACATCCATCCATTTGTGTGTCTATCAATTTATTTAGTTGTCTGTCCATCCATCCTCACTCTCCCTCTCTTATATTTCCATGTGTACCTGAATGCTTGACAAATATTTTGTATGGGAGATCATTCTGTTCGTTCTTGTGTATGAACTCATGTTTCTTTGATTTTCTTTGTTCTCCTCAAAATACTTTTTTTTTTTTTTATTTCTACATGCCTTCTCTCTGTCTTTCCATCAATCCATCTGTGTGAATCACTCGACTTGCAATGCAGCTGTTTATATTATGGAAATGTATCTTTGTTAGCATCCCTCTATCCCTCCCTCTTCTTTCTTTCTCTCCCCTTCCCCTCCTGCCTTGCTATACATCTCCTTCCATCCCTTTCAGTGAGTATTAGAAGATATGTCTGCAGTGGATGGCTTTCCAGACCTCATCAACGTAGAGCGCTAAGAGCTTTTTACCGAATCATGTAATGTAATGTAATAATGCCGTCACACTCCAGAAACTAAACACATCATGGATTGATGGTCACGGTCTGGGTATTACATCTCGGTATTTGATTGATGGTTCTGTTCTAGTCCCTCTGTGTATTTATCTTTTCAGGCTGGTGGCTCAGATCCATGATGAGCTGCTGTTTGAAGTGGAGGTCTCACAAGTGGACGAGTTTGCTGGTGAGGGAGTCCCCATACTTCCTGTTATATGAAGATGAAAAAAATAATCCAAGCTAAATACAAGTTAAATTAAAATTTTCCATCAGTTTGTAAAAATACAACACCGTTTGTACTAAAAAATGTGTGCGCAGAATTACACTTACAATTGAAGTCTTAGGGGGAACTGTTGAACACTTATCTGTCAATGCAATTTTTGTTTGTTCTTACAAACTGATGTATGAGTTGATATTATTTTCAGTGGTAATAAACAGCATGCTGTCAATAAAGCTTAAAGGTGCTATAAGCGATGTTATCCATTCTAGGATTTTTGTTATTCTTAGCTGCTAAATTAGACAAAGACATTAGACCAAACCCCGCTCTCAAAAGATACCATTGAACAGAGCAGCAAGCAGCCCTGCATCATGTCTGTGTTGTTAAAGTTAAAAGTAACAGTAGCGAATGTGTGTAAATCTCTCATGATAAACTTACAACTGACAACTGTTTATAAAGCTGAATATGCCATAAAACATGAATGATCCACTTCAACTACCAGGCTCTTAGCTTTCTGCTGACCAAATATGGGTTGCCTTGTGAATGTTCAAAATGATTGACAGGCAGAAAGGATCGCTTCTGAAAAAGCCTTAAAGGCTAAACAAAGAATCTGACAGCAACATTTTTGTGTCCCGTTTCTGTTTTCTGAGTCTAGAGCTGTCACAGAGATAGGTGTGAAATACAGTATCAGTACACCTAATACACTGATATCTACTGTATATATGTTCTATTCAATAATTATATATTTATATTTGGTATATTTTATATGTTCTATTCAATAAAAAAATATCACTTACAGCACCTTTGACTTGTTTAATTTTTAAGGACAGTATTCAAAATACCCAGTGTTAGAATTGATAAAACTACAACCCAATTCCGAAAAAGTTTAGACAGTATGGAAAATGCTAAAAAAAACTAAAAAAAAAAAAAACTAAAAGGAGTGATTGGTAAACCAATCGAGTGTTTACCACTGTGTAAAATCATAATTTCTTCTTATAACATTAAAGGGTTAGTTCACCCAAAAAAGAAAATTCAGTTATTGTTTATCACCCATGTGTTGTTACAGTATAACCCCATATGACTTTCTTTTTTTTTTCTTAATAAAGGAAAAAAAATGTCATACAATGGCAGTTTATGGTGACCACCTCTTCAAGCTTCAAAAGGATGCAAATGTATAATTCAGAAGTCCAGTAAATTATTCCATGAGATTCATGATTGTTATGAAAGCATACAATGATGTTTGGTGGGAAACTAACCAAAATCGAATGTATTATTTAGAGAAACTGTTGACCGACTGTTTCTCTCCTCTGCACATTCATGAGACTGCACGAGAGCAAGTTCAAACAGCCTCCACTCGCGAAATAGGGCTTTCAAGCGACATTACCTGGCAATGATTTTCTCTAACAGCTGTTTGTCATTGCAGTGAGAGTTGGAGACTGATTTAAGAGCGAGCCAGACGCCAGTGAGGGAAGAGAGAGTAGTTCGTCTCCTTCATTCTGAACTGGTGAGCATTTGTGACCAACCTATTGAAGAGAGGGATACCTCAGCAAAAACATTCAGTACTTGTAACTTTCTCAGCCAAAATCAAGTAGTTTTTAACTGGCTCCAATATACTGTTATCAAGATGATTTTAAACCAGTGCCAGTTCATAGCGGGTGAAGTCTCCTGCCACGATGCCGAAAATAGAAACCAAGCGAACGACAGAATGTACTGTCGCTCTTCATGGCTGATTAGGAAAAAAACTCTGATTAACATAGAAAATATACCTTTAATCATGTGTCGTTTGCCATTAGGTTAGGAGGACACAGTGTGACTGTAGCTGCCTTCAGCCTCCTTAGTCTATCTCTCTCAGTTTGATTGAGTATTCTGTTTCAAATAAATGAGGCTGGGCAGAGAAATGCATTTATTCTCCGACTACATACTCATCAGACATATTTAGTAAGTTCTGTTCTCTGGTTTGTGTGCAGCTGTGTTGTGTTCTGTTGTTTCTATCAATGTTGTGGACCTGTTTTTGACCTGAAATGTGACCGCTAGTGAAATTTTCCCCCATTCATCCATTATAGAACTTACCAGACCATATGACCTACTGCTGCATCCACCATGAGCAGGAAGTGGGAAAGGGGTGCTCAGAGTTATAGCTGACCATGGCATTGTCTGATTTATTCAATATTATTAAAAAAAATCTGACGGAGTTGACTTTGATAGGCAGTTTTTCATCCTCTTGCTAAAATTAACAAACTTGTGCCTTTAGTGGCCAAATTCTTAAAAAAAAATGTTATTAGAAGAAATGGTGATGTTACACAGTGCTAAAGACTCGACTGCCCCCATTTTTTTGGAGCATGTTTCAGTCATCTGATTGGAAATGAGTGTATATTTTCAAAAAGGTAAATCACAAATAATGTGTTGTTGAAGTGCTTTCAATATAGCAATATAGCTTTCAATATATTTCAATTTCCGGAATTGGGGTTGCAAAATGTGGTTTTCCACTAAAAATGCTTTACAGCTTGCAAAATGTCAAAAAAAAAATAAATAAATAAATAAAGATTGTGAATATGTTGGTGAACAGTATTGGTGAAGAAGACCATGGAATCTGTTGGGCACATTGAAAGTTTGGGAGTGAATCTTTCAGTAAGTGAGCACCCACACTGCTTCACTTTCTCTATATCTACATGCCCCTTTTCATTTGGCATCTTCTGAGGTCTGGCTTCAGACACACTTTATTGCTCTAATTGAAGCCTTAATCATATCAGACGGACTATCAAACAGATCTTTCCACGAGACATAAAGACTATTCACTTTGTCACATTGTTTCATTGGAAAACGAATTAAGCTGCATTGCATTTCCTGACAGCATCCCTTCTTAAAGCCTGGCTGAGTAACATTAAGACTGTGACTGATGCAGTGAATGTAGGTCATCAGATCGAAGGCATCTAATGACCCCAGTTCATTTCCTTCTTTCATTCAGGTGCCCCTTAATGTTTCACTATCCACAGGACTGTCATGGGGCTCCATGCGTGAGATGAGCCTCCCCCGCACCACTGTAGCTTCTCACTGAGTCTCTGGCTCTCGCTCTTTCTATCTATCCCATCACTATGGTTACCATGCAGCTGCAGTTTCCTCATTGATGTATCCGAGGGCAACAGGAGCAGGCTGGATCACACCAGTTTCCTTTTTGGGGGGCTTTTTGTCTTATATTGCCCTGATATATTTATACCACTGTTGAATTCTAGTTTTCGTCTCTGTATTTTGAGTCTAGTATTATTTTGAATGACTAGATCAGCCTCTATACGTAGCCATTAAATGTTTTATTTCAATTCTTCATTGATTTTATATTTCCATACACTTTTCATTCTATCTTTCCACTTTTGTTGCCATTTATTAAATGAATGCATAAATATGATTCAGTGTAGGCCTCAGATGCTTGTTATAGGGTTGAGCATAATTTCAGATGTATTCTTGGCTTGGTGAGCTGGTGGTGCTACTATCTGTCTCTCAGCTACTGTGATGGAACATCTGTCTCCTGATGAATGTTAATAAACTCAGTCCTCATTTAGTAAGAGTCTCACTCGCTCCATTTTAAACCTTCTAATCTTATCTCTTCCGATTCCTCACCACCTCGCTGCTTTTGTGGCAGCAGCTCACCGCCCTGTTTGTTTGTTTGTTTGTTTGTTTGTGTGTGTGTGTGTGGACAGTTCTATCTCTGCTAAACACACTGACCCAGTTTTTTGTTGTCTGTCTGTGGCATCAGATCTTATATTCCCCCTATCAATGCCCCATCTTAATACAAACAGACATCCTTGAAAAACATTCCACAGTTGCTGTGCTTGTTGCTGTTTTATCAGAGGCTGAAACTGCACAGATGGCTGTAACCCCCCTGAATATCATGGTATCCCTGAAAGTCTGTTAATGGACTGGCATTGAGCATAGGCATGAGCATGAGCATACCATTTTTTACCCTGCCAGGTCATGTCTGTTTGTTTTCACCAAGTCATTAATTAATGCTTTATTTGGAATAATTATCCCATCATATAATGTTGCCCGTGTGTGTGTGTGTGTGTGTGTGTGTGTGTGTGTGTGTGTGTGTGTGTGTGTGTGTGTGTGTGTGTGTGTGTGTGTGTGTGTGTGTGTGTGGTTGTTGCTTTCAAAACTTGTCCAGACAAATTTGTACAAGCTTTATGCATCATTCTTTTAATTGATACAGTATGTACATCCTTTTCTTTCATAAATCAGGAAAACTTTTCTTTACATCTTTACAAAGTTCCTGTGTGTTAAGAAAATTAAAAGTAAAGGAAGGGGGCAAAGTAAACAGCAACTTTAAAAAAAAAAACTCCAAAAGAACATCTAAAGAGTCAGTACAATGATTTCGAACTCAAAGAGAACCAGGTGATAACTGGGACCAAACAAGTAAAGCAAGGTCAGATTTGCCATGCCAAAACACCCAAACCTCCTCTTTCCTTCCCCAAACAATATTCTCCACTACCCAGCCCTATATCCTCATTGTCATACCATTCACACCCAACACTAGATCCACCCCAACGTGTGGCAACTGACCCCGCCCCTTTGTCTGGCTGCATATAATTTCCCTGCTGTGCTTTGTGTGGCCATGATTCCATAGTTACAGGCGGCCAATAAATGAAATGTATTCAGCTCACTGACATGAATGGCACAAATAATTCCAACTTGCACCAGAAACCGTAAACATGAGTTTATCTTGAGCAAATAAAGTAAGTATTACATAACTTCTGAAATTACCTCATAAGTGTCATATATTTCCAAAATATTTCCAGGGATTTACATGTAAACTAGAAGGAATTTACAATAATTTGTAACCCACTTGAGGTTTGTAATTCTTCTAAGAGCCGCTAGTAAGTTCAGTGCTGAGAGGATGGCCGGGACTCTGAAAGTTGTGATGTCTCAGTTTCCAGTTGTTTCCCATAGTGTGTAGTTTTCTATTTTGAACACATCCTAAAATAAGTACGGTAATTATATTAATATAGTTTCTATTAGAAAATTATCATAAAATGTCCCCAAATGCTATTTACAGTACATCACACTTTACAACTTTACACATTCAAATGTTAATAAAAAAAAGCTAATTCTTTTTGTTTTCAAGAAAAATCATAAAAGCTTGATTAATATTAACCTGTGTGTGTCGTGCCACTTTTGTGTAGTGTTGACCTTTCTGTTGTGATAAATGTAACAGGAGCAGATTGTTTTAGACTGCACTCCCTGTGAATCAGGAGACTTTGGATATTTGAAACTGACCAATCATGTTCAGAGCTAGGCACAACTTTCAGAGGCCCGTGACATCACAAGTTTTCACTTATTTTTGTGGCATTAGTATAACACAATAATAAGCAACTGTAAACTGAAGAATTCCTCTTCAAGTTACAAGTAAACATTTGTAATTAGAAACACTAAAATATAAAATAATACAAAATTATAAAAAATAAAAAAAATTACATTCACATCTTCTCAGGCCTTGGCTTGCCTGTGGCAATGTTGCTGTGCTAATACTATCAACATCTTAGTAAATGTCACCAGTAAAGTATGAGGGATTGAACATTAATTATAATTTGTATAATGTTTATATGTCTTTGTGTTATTGCTTAATTAAATGGCACAGGAGCTTCATTTTCAAATTAATCCTACAAATATGGAGTTGTGGCCATAACTGTACATCTCAAAGACAAATTGTAAAAGAACAAAATACAGCAAACATGCCAACTTTGGCAAATTCAACCTTTAAAAATAGTTATAATGATACATTATAGTGGATCATACATAAGCATGTTAGACAAACTCTTAGTAAAAAGAGATCACTTAAAAATGAACCAATAAAAGAAAATAATGTACAATTGTGCTACAAGTGCCTCTACCTACTTGGCACCTAAAGTCACAATTAAGGAAGTGCTTTCAGCCAGAAAAAATGAACAGGGGAGGGAGCAGCTCCACACTTTGGTTTATTAGCTTGTTCCATATATCGCCTAAAGGGTGACTGATGAAACAAGGTTGTTAACCATTGTGGATCTTCCCTGACATCCGAATCTTCTGTAAAGTGAAACATTCTCTTGTAGCCTTCATCTTTTCATGCAGTTTACCAAGGTCAATCTGAATGCCTTTTCTCATCATCAATAATGCTTCTTCTAACACACTAAATATATACTGTATATATAAAGAAGGCCTTATAGTTCTGTGGCTTTTTCTTTCTTCTTCTTTTCTTTTTTTTTTTTTTACATTTGGGTAAGCCCCTGTTAAAAAACTATCTTGAGCACTTCAAAATAACTCCAACTTTCAGAGAAATTCATCAGCCAGTCAGTACCTAGTGACCTTTAAAACTTCTTAATGACCAGTTTAAACCCTTAACCTAGCACATATTACACTAACTGTATACATACATCCAGTTTAATTAAGCCTTCAGCATGTGCAAAAGTTTTTGCATGTGCAATACTAGTTTCATGATCAGGGACTGGTCAACAGATTAGTTAAATACAAGCGGTGTTCTTGCACGTGCTTGCAATGTTAGCATTACAGTAAGGCTGTCTTCAATCTGGCAACAATACATGCACCTTATACTCGTAATCCCAAATCCCATGCTAACTGCATTCAGAATAATAACATAAGGATTTTAAAGTCAAGGTGCATTACAGAAGAATAGTAACACTCATCGCAAAATACGCCAAATATATCCAACACTGTTCAAATCTGGATCTCTGAAATGTTACTCCATTGCTGATTGCCATGTACATTCACATCTGCCAACACTGTGGTTAATCCCATTCAGAACAATGAGATGCAAACATTTGTGTGTTTTTACTGTTGATTCAATACTAACTATGAATAAGTTGATCCCAAAAGTTGAATAGAGCTTGTATATGAGGGATTCCTGATAGGGGTGTATAGTACAAAAATATTTGTATACTAATATATATATATATATACACACTACCGGTCAAAAGTTTTGAAACACTCATTCTTTATTATAATTTTTTTTTCACATTTTAGAATAATAAGTCATTAAAACTATGGAATAACATAAATGGAACTATGGGAATTATGTTGTGACTAAACAAAATCCAAAATAAATCAAAACTGTGTTATATTTTAGCATCTTCAAAGTACTCACCCTTTGCCTAGAATTTGCAGACATGTACTCTTGACATTTTCTCAACCAACTTCTTGAGGTATCACCCTGGGATACTTTTTAAACAGTATTGAAGGAGTTCCCATCTATGTTGGGCACTTACTGGCTGCTTTTCTTTATTATTTGGTCCAAGTCATCCATTTCAAAAACTTTATTTTTTTAAATAAAATTTTAGATTTTTAATTAAATAAATTAATATGGTGGCACAATTATATTTTTGTCTACAAAACTAATTTCAAATATTTAAACATACGATCAAAAGCCTTCAGATCAAAAGATTTTTAAGATCATGAGAAACATTTCAGTCGTGTTTCAAAACTTTTGACCGGTAGTGTGTGTGTGTATGTATGTGTATATATATATATATATATATATATATATATATATATATATATATATATATATATATATATATATATATATATATATATTAGGTTTTTTTGGGGGGTTTTTTTGTTTGTTTTTTGGTCTCACATAAAAGTACTAGGCTTTTCACAGTTTAGCACACAAATGGTTCACAAGACCTTACATAATGCTCTATATAAGTGGGATCTGTACCTTGTCGGCTTTGGGTTTACACAGGCAGCATTCATGTCAATAGTTTGTATAGCGCATCACAGATTTTATCCCCCCGATTCTTCCTCTTAGGATGTCAGTGCATTTCAATACAGCTTAACTGGCCATTAAATAAGAAGACATTTTTAAGGGAGACAGGAGAATGCTATGTCTAATTTGACTGGCACATGCAACTGGCATAGTTGTGTCAAAGTGAATTGCTTTCTAGTAGGGACGTCTTCACAATTACAGTGAGAAGCATCACCAAACTGATCGGCTCACATGTAATCAAAACAGCACATTCAGTTAAATCAAGGCCTTCTTACGATAAAAAAATACAATATCCTAAAATAGATGACAATCAGCCTAAAAATGTAAAAATAAATAAACTGAAATTTAAATTTAAAAAATAAGAAAAAGAAATGGTTCCACTTTAAGACTTGCCATGTGAAAGATGGAATTTTCTAGCTCATTTTTCATTCAAAGATAATTCATGCAACAACAAGTTCTTTGAATAATGAAACACACAAGTTTGTAATATGTTCAGTTAAAGAAAGAAGCTTGTTTTACATATTTTAAGTATAGTTTACTTCTTTTCCATGGCAGGCACCGTACGCACAAACCAGGTACAGAGGCATGCCACACATTTGCATTGCTCTTGCATTCAACTATAGGCAGCTGTGATGTCATTGATGCAGCAAGCTGGTGGGTAGTCCTAGTATTTGGCTGACCCCGCCCATCTCACATTCTAAGCTATTTCCACACTGCTACTGTGACATCACAGAGGGAAGTATGGGAATAGTACAAGCTTGAATGGAAAAAGGCAGTGCAACAAGACTTAGTGGCACATGCAGATATGGGAATGGGGTAGAAGGGTGGGGACGTAAGGGAGGGAGGGGTCTGGCCCAGGGTTGCAGTCAGATTTTTTAAAGGGGGTGGGGTCAAAGTCAAGTCAAGGAAAACTGGCGAAGTTAATGTTTTTTTTTGTTTTTTTTTTTTGTTTTTTTTTGCACTACATGTTACTTCTATGTATTTTAATCACATTAAATTGCTTAACTTTATACAACAGTATATCACAGATGAGGCTCATTGTGGTTTGTATCTCTCCCTCTGCTGGTACTGTGATAGGATAATGGAGACGGAGAGAGATTATGGGTGTTATTAAGTATTCAAACATTATACATATACATTAATTAGTGCAGAATATAAAGCCTTATATATTGTATACTTGTATAGTCCATTTTTTTATATTTATCCAAATTTAGATTTGTGCTCCATTTAATTTATGTTCCATCATCATATTGCTGTCATATATTGGATTCATATTTGATTGCATTTGTTTTTCTACATTTTTAATAGTCAGACTTCAGATATTGCAATGAAGAAGCAATATCAGATGGGGAAGCATGACTACAATTCAGAAATTTTGGAGTAAATTCTATTTTCTCACAAACCTGAAGACTTGAATTATCCACAAAGTTTACAAAAGTTCAATCAAATTGTTATTAAAGCTTCATTAAATCAGTACACAAATGGATATGTGCTAAAATTAGTTCCACGATGAATATGTACTAATTCAGATTTTCACAGTATGTGTATTTCAAATGAATTTAGATTTTTACAACATTAAATTACATCTGTAAACTTAAATTTCACCAACTGTAATATTAATGTCAGCCAAAAGTGTAGATAAAGATTTTTCTTTAACATGAAAAAACTTCCATTTCTTTTAAGTGGTTTCCGAACTATTTTTAATGTGGCTTAACCCTAGGAACCTACTCAATCAACACTACTGTAGGAGCTTTGGGATATAAACCCTGGCTTTATAATGCTCACCAGATTTTGAGCTCTCTTTTTTTGTTTGTCAGATAGACAAGTTTATAAAAGACATGCTGTGCTTCAGACTAAAAGTTACAATTTAATGGACTGTTTGATTCCACCAGACTGCTAATGTTGCCAAAAGAGAACGGTAGCATCAGAAAAGGTGGATCAAAATTGACTACCTTCATCCCTCCAGTCCCTACGTCCACTGCTTCGTGAGATTTTAGATTGGTCTGTGCTACTCTGTTGATCGGCCCTTATGATGGCTTGGAAAAGGGTCAGAGGCAGAATTTTTTTTTAGTGTGGATATTTGTCACTGTAAAAAAAATTCCATTTATATCCTAACAACACAAAATCATTGGAGCTATTCAATTGTTTACGGCCTTTTAAGGTGGCAAGATGACTATGGAAAGAAAGACTAAGAGCAGAAACTTATAGTAATCAAAGGAATAAAACCTTAAACCCCCTTAAAAATGTAACATAACTATACAAATAAGAATTAAAATAAGAATGAATAAAAATTAAAGTTGTAGGAACAGATCTGACTTTAAAAAAAATAATAATAATAATAAATAGGTAGAACAAGAGGACCGGGTCAGTGGAAGGTTCAGGGTCGTTGACGGCGGCTTCATTTATATTCTATTTTGCGCGCTCAAGTTAACTCTCTGTCTCTCACTCTTCGTGAAGCTGTAATCTGTACCGGCTGTAGCGGATCTGGAAGAAGAGCCTCTCCAGCGGTGAACGGGTCATCCCTGGGAGAATGTAGTCCTCAGTCTCTCCGACTCGCCGGAAACCCAATGACTCGTACAGCTTGTGGGCGGCCATCTTGACTGCAGTCGTTCCCAGAACCACGGAAGAGTAGTTGTTTAACATGGCAAACTCTAAAACACGTCGACCCAGAGCCTTGGCGATGCCTTTACCACGGAAACGAGAGTCCACAGACATGCGACGGAGTTCAACTGTGTTGTCGTCTTCTCGACCTTGCGCTGCCACGATGCCCACCACCTGGCCTTGCAAAACTGCCACCCAGAAACAAGAGCCTGTAAGAATCAAAACAAAAATATTATTCAGATTGGTCTGCTGAGTAAACTATATGAAGCATCTGCTTCTAACAGGAATCTGTTAACACAAACTAAATGTTTTGATGAAAAGCTTAAGAGTTTTTTTTCCACCCTCTATTGTCATGCTTATTTTAAGAATCTAGCATTCAGTTCTAGACTAATTGAAATCCACTTATCTAACATTATAAAGCAAGCTAATGATTCAGTGTTCTCTGAATAAGCCTCACTGAAATATATGGCAGAGTAGGAAATGGAGAGGTTATTCAAGAATCAACAGCCAGACCTACACACTTATGAGTCTACTGGACTGAAACAGTACATCAGAATCAATCTCTTTCCAAATATAGGTTTGTGTATCAAATTTTGTTGACAGGCAATTTTCCCACATAAGCAGCCTGATACATTTTTTTATGCCATGATAAAGTTATGTTCACCTGGAGAGGCATAGAGATAATAAATGTGAGTGCAGCTACAAATAGCTTGTGTATTGAAATGTGAAACCACATTTCAGCACATTAGCAGTTTGTGTTTATGGATCATTTATGTGAGAATGCTAGTTCTGAGACAACTGCCAGAAATGCAGAACTAAATGTCCAAGAATATAATCATGGGAAACTTTTTCATTGTAATTTTCCTGACATATTTAATGTAATTTGTTGCTTTCATAAAATACTTTGGTAGACATGAACAGT
This sequence comes from Myxocyprinus asiaticus, assembly GCF_019703515.2. Taxonomy (NCBI): domain Eukaryota; kingdom Metazoa; phylum Chordata; class Actinopteri; order Cypriniformes; family Catostomidae; genus Myxocyprinus; species Myxocyprinus asiaticus. The sequence goes on from NC_059344.1 coordinate 22,169,260, forward strand.
GCATCATCAAGATTTTTTAGAGAGGTTTTTTTTTAAGTCCAACGACTGGCCTAATAATTTACCACATGTTTAGGTGCAGATTACATCACCACTTATGACTTTACTGTAATGCCCACAACTCTGATGCTTGGAGGTAAGTGTTTTGGGAATTACTGGATTAATTCTGATCTTTTATCTTTCATTGAATCCAACAATTGGTGTTTTAGCATTTTCTGGCAAGAAGAGTGGATAAATATGTCCGTAACATTGGGTCTGCTATTAACTTTTCCTGCACATTTCATTATGATTAACTGCCTATTGTTAAACAAATGTACTTAAGCATTAAATCTAGACTGTGTGTGTGTGTGTGTGTGTGTGCATCAATTAGTTGAACATTAAATAGAGTGAGGTCATAAACTGTTATATTAGATGCTGACTATGTGTAATAATGCAGTTATTACATGATTTTCTAACTGCTATTCACAATCTATGTAAAGACTGTAGCTCTGGGGATGTCATTTAGTCTTTATGCCATGTTCCTACATTTTGCGTATCACACACCGATTCCCTCTAGGTATGTGTGTCATGACTCCATTAGCTCTAGGGCTGAGGAGTACTATTAATCACTGTGGGACTGAACGTCCTGCTGTACACCCATTAGTTTTACTGCTGCACACACACACGCACATTGCCTGATAACTGCTTTCTAATTCAGCCAAAATGCTGTGAGAGCTCTTGCTAGTCCACATCCTCATTTTTAAGACCCTAAACCAACCTATAGAGATGTCTCCTGATTTATAGACTCCCACACCCTAGTTTCAGAAATAGCTCCTATTTAGAAAAATACAGTATTACTGTGTAATAATACACTCTCTGCCTCTGAAACAATTTTTCATTTCTGCTTGTGTAACCAATGCTGTGCATGCGGGGGGAAATCAAATTAGCCAATAATAGAGAACACTTTTCATAATCCAATCAAATTTCAATGTATAAAATCAAGCCCGCCCTACATTATTTCCTGATGAATATTCAGGAAGTTAAATTCATTGTAAATATTGTTTTATGTTCCCTTTCATGACTAACAGGGATAATAATCAAGTCTGTTTGTACATGTATTTTCAGACATTTAAAAAAAGGCCTATTTATTCCCAAATTAGAATGTTACAGGGTATTTCTCATCTTTATCTCATTTGAAAGAGAAACCACCTCTGTAAGGATAACAGCCAGTCAGAACAGACGTTCAGTGCATTAAAGAAACATCTAGCCTGCCCTGAATGATAACCAACATATTCATGTACCATTCCCTCCTCAGAGATGGAGGATGTCACATTAGCATAGCAAGAGAGAAAATCCCTTGGGAGAATCCTTTGTCTGCATTCTGCCACTAAACAGAACTACCATACATGCTCACAGCAGGACTCTGATTCACACCTTCCCCCATTTCCTGACCCCGAATTTTCAATCCTCTCTTTCACTAAAAGCAGGGCTTCTAAATAAAAAGTCTGTACATGCAGAAACTGCCTGGAACAAGATGCTGCGAACTTGTTAATAAAAATATGATTAAAGGATCATAATTCCTGTTTGATTAACACTCATACAGTGGGCTGCCGATTTAATTTAGCTACAAAGTCTATATTAAGCCCTTCCTAGAAATTACATACTACTTTGCACTTCTGATTTGGCATGCTTTTTTGTATTTCCAGTAATTAATCAGTAATAATTACCCCCAAATGTGTAATTTTGTGTCACTCACAGTGATTTTCAAGGCCATGTATGATCGACTCCAACTTGCTTCATAAAATCCTGTAACACAAACGCTTAATATCTGACAGGCTTCACGTAGCACGAGTGGGCAACTGGTCTATAGTTACAGAGGGGGCAATTTCTTTTATACATACTGATTCATAAGCACACACACACGCACCAGGGGAGATTAGAATATTGATCAGTCAGAATGAACAAGATTGTTGACACAATTGTTTGTGTGTGTGTGTGTGTGGGCGGGCGGGCTGGGGTGGTTTATGAGGATTTTTCTAGTAAAAACTGTTAATTACAAGGGTATTATGCTATAAATGTGGTTTATGAGGACATCTAGTGTCCCCATAATTCAAATTGCTTAAAAACATACTAAATGTTTTTTTGAAAATGTAAAAATGCTGAAAGTTTTTTGTGAGGGTTAGGTTTAGGGCTGAGGTTAGGGTTAGGGGATTGAATCTATAGTTAGTACAGTATAAAAATCATTATGTCTATGGAGAGTCCTCATAAGGATAGCCGCACCAACATGTGTGTGTGTGTGTGTTTGAGTAGTACATATAAATAACAGCCTCCAGAGACATTTTGAAAACAGACACCATTCACAAGTCCAGATCTAAATGCATGTGTACATGAATCACCTCACTCTATGAAACTCCTCTTAAACACATTTGACTTTTATGTGGCTATATGTTTAAGTGTCACAAACGCAACATGACATGTTTCTGTAAACATTGTAAACAATTGTTCTATCCAGGCATGACTAATGGTGGTTGTAATTGCAATGGATTATTTAAAGAAGCAGTCATATATTATCAGGCCAAAGTTATCAATCAAAAATGTGAACCACAAACAATTTCTTTAGCAAACATTTTGGCTCTCAAGAGCATTAAAAATGCTGTTTTTTGCTTTTTGTGTTTTCTTTTCTTTTTTTCTTTCTTTTTTTTTTTTTTTTTGCATAAAAGAAGGGCATGTGAAAAGTTACTTTTTATTGTTTGGAGGGGGTATTAAAGATTATGGCTGTCATTCTGAGTTTCCAGCAATACGATTTGTATCAGCATTTTTCCCGTATGCAATCAATAGAGACATATGACTCCAAACTGTTATCCTGAAGAGCAGAGCTGAGTGAATTGCTGCATATTTTATGAGTCTTCAGCATTAAAGCTGCACATCAGCTATTTAACCCATCATGGACTACTAAAGTGTGCAGTATTTAACCTGATCCTGAAAGGGTTTGTTCTAGAGGTGTAAATGTCTGACTGAGGAGGCTGCTACATTGTGGGAAGCTCATATATTGAACTAATGTTTTCTCTTTTGGAGAATGGTTTATATTTTTAAGTATTTGTGGCTAAGCATGTTGTAAGGTCAGCATAATTACATTCAGTAAGAAGTGCCCAGATGCTACTGAGTCTTAATGTGCTGTTTGGCATAGTCATATTTATACATAGTTTATGACGTGTCTATATATTTATGTGTTTGACTTCTGCAATATCCTAAACTGATTACACAATACAGAGTCCCCAGACAAATATTAAATGATTACAATGTGTGTGTGTGTGTGTGTGTGTGTGTGTGTGTGTGTGCAATTGTGTGCATGAAAGAAGTTATCTGTTACCTGTGGGTCTCATGTAATATGCCTCAATGTCAGCCATATCAGTGTGCAGAGCGCAGTCCAGGTAGTTGAGTATGACTTTTCTGCTGTAGTAATAACGTGCACCCATGAGAATAAAGGGCGTGCAGAAGGTCAGTGTGTACGATTTGGTCATAACATAGCACATTACTATGGAGAAATGGAAAAAAAATAAACGACACCTGTCAGAAAAGAGAATCAAATGTTTGATTTTTGGCAGAGGAGAGACATACAGACATCAAATGCATTCACATTAGGAATGTGTTGGGGGAAAAGACCCCGATCTATCAGGGCAGTGAGATAAAAGTATGGAAAACAAAGTAACGTGTATGGAAACTCACTGAACAGTGTATCCTGGAAAAGAAACTTCTTCAGTTTCCAAAGAAACATTATACTTTTGTGCTGCTTGCTTGAAATGGATGGGCAAGGGAGGGCACAATAACAGGGTCTTCATAGCTATGTGTGTGCGCGTGCGTACGTGCGTGCGCTATTGACGCAAGGGGGGCCCCTTGAGTACACACACTGTCTGAAACCGCCCCTATCCACTATATAGTGCACTGTTTCGGGTGTCCACCATTTTGTAGGAGTGTCTGAATTCTGAGTGAGCCACTCGTTCCCTACTTTTGTTCACTCATTCTTACCCACAATGCACTCTGTACTTTTGACGTACACTCGACGACGATTAATTGCCCACAATCCACCGCGGGAAAGACGTACGAGCTGGTAGTTTACAGCTTCATTCACTCCTGCAATGTTTTATTTTATGCTGAATGTAGTAAATTACTTTCTGACAAATCATTACTTGATTAAAATAACATAATAACAAATAGAGAGGCAAAACATACAGATACATTTTAAAATGCACTCTTTATTAATATTTATACAGAATTTTGCCATTAAGCTGAAGGATTCTTTATTTACTAAATAATTCACTGAGGGGATATTATTTTAACTCAGGAGACTGCACACAGTGGAAATGATAATACTGTGGATGATTTATATATTCGGTTATAACCTGTAGGTTATGATAATTTGTTCGGATGAGGGCGCTATGCGCCCAGAAACGATACCCATCTTGTATTGGAGTTTAAAGATACTAAAGTATAACAAATACATACAATAATGTACATTTGATACAAATGTGTTTACTCTTTATATTAATATATATTTTAAAAAAATGACAAACAGAATGAATATTTATTGATTGAATATATTATTTAATAAGAATAACAAGTAAGGCCCCCAAGTATTTTAACAGTTCATATGTGACGTTGTTTCTGCTCCGACTCGGTGTATACGTCAGCGTACAGTTCATTCACTGCCATTCACTATATATGAAAGAGTGAACGAGTTCGGACACAGCCACTGACTTTCTGCGCCACTTTGCATGTTTCACGTCATGCATTACCCACACACTCCGCTGCACCACGATGCGCACTGTTTACTGTCAACACAGATGTGCTTCCAGTAACAAACAAAAAAAAAAAAAAAAAAACTTGCTTTTAAAAATTCACTGCTCCACTAAAGAAAACTGCAACATTAACCTAGCCTATATTGTTGATTTATCTGATTTTACAGAAGAACAATTTTTGTGTACTAGGCTAACCCTATGTGGCCTTATCTGTAAACGACTGTAGTAAATCGTGGAAGTTTATGGACAACATTAAAATCTCTCATTTATTGCATTTGTGTGGCATAAACTAGCCTAATTTTCAATGTAAATTTAAAGTAAAAAATAAAATGGCCTGTAGTTATAAACATAATTAGGTAAGAATATAATAAATTTTTAAATGTTGATAGGTAAAGTAATCATTTTTTATATATAGACCTCAATAGGTAACAAACATGTAGGAAACATACTGCCATTGGAGCACTCGCGCGGGATTCATTGATTCAGAGCGCGCGCGCGCACAGCAGTGCATGCTTTCATTTGCTGCTGTCTTTGTGCATCGTATTCTGATATTCAGTGGTGTTTTATAATGAAACAATACAATGATTGAATGCGCTGAAAAAGTTGGGCGTAGTTGGGCGCTTCTGTTGGCAATATTGGTACTATTTCTTTCATTTGAACAGAATTGCTTTCTATAACAGTTCAGAGCCGGTCTCCAAATGCGCAATGACTTTATGTGATGTGCACCGTTACGCTCATCATCATCATCATCATCATCATCATCACACCACGAGTTTTGCAACCTACCTGTCAGAAACGCATAGATAAACTGCGTTCGCGTTTGCTGTTTTAGACCCCGAAATGCCGAATTGGGAATGCGCTCCATGATTCCCTCGTTGAAGATCCGTCGCACCTCTTCACGGTCAGAATGTTCAAACTCGCGAATAAAAACCCGGTTCCGTTTCTCGTCCTTGCTCTCGTGCGCACTGGGAGAAGACGAAGAAGACGTCCACATTTGCGAGGAGGAAACGATGATTGAATCTTTTTTGGTCCCAGGTATGGCATCGTGTTCGTCTGCAACGATTTTAGTTTCGCAAACCATTTTGGCAGACGAACAATGCATGCAACTGGCCTGAAATGAACTTAAAGTGGGAAGAAAATAATTGAAAAATATGGATGATGTTCTATTTTTTTGGTATGGAAAGAAAAAAATTGATGTACAACTGATGCTGCAACCCTGAGCTCCCTCACGACCGAGATTTGCCGGTGTATCACAAGTGGTATTTATATTGCGCCAAACCCGCATTCAGATTCTGGGAGTGGGTGTTTTCCTCATCTCGCTGATTGGATGGAGCGCCGTGCCGTATGACGGGTGGGAGGTGAAAGTACAAAAGAAACACCCTAACGTGTCTTTAAATTAAAGTATGTTTTACCCCCGTCAGTGCACCGACGAAATTCCGCACATGTGTGTTTTGCGGGGAGGGGATCGGATGCGGCGTACCAGGTGGCTTCATATGATGCGCATTATAACACGCGAGGTATCGCCATGAACCCAGCGCGCGATTGCACTATCAGCAACATCATCAGACGTCAGTGTCATTCTCCTTATGAGATTATGCTGCGCAACGTCGGTGTCCATATATCAGCCTTTCAGACACATTGTACAGTATGTTTGGATGACGGGGCTTTAATCTCTTCCACCGGCAGTTTATAGTGTGAGTGACACCGCTGCTCCACTGCTGTGTTAGCCTACGCGTCAGGGTTTAAGTTCATCCAGAACACACTTGTGACCCCCTCAATCGGATCCCTTTCATTACAACACAGGATGCATGTTTTATCTTATTTATTTGTTTGTTTATTTATCATAACTCTTATCACAAGCTTAAAAATCAGTACACCTGCTGCAGGTCATATGCTGCATTGCGGTACGGTGGAGTTGTAAATGTGCAGTGAAGGATCTGATGCGATCTGAAGTAAAGAAATCGCTTCGATTGAAAAAGGTCGCACTCCAATCGTATTGTACAGAACTAGTTTAGACTGGATCGCCCCCTCCCACCCCCTTCTCTCCCATCCCCTCCCCTCTCACTGGCGAGAAGTGTAGCCTTTCCTCTGAATGCATGTGCAGTTATATATCAAAACCTGCGTTTCTTAACAGCTTAAAGCTAAAGGCGCGAGTGTTGTGGCTTGTGTGAAAGAGTCGGTCTTGTTGTCAGCATCAGCATCTGCGGTGCACGCGAGCAGGATACTGGTGCAACAGGGCATGCGCGTGAATGCAGAAATTCCTCCTCATCCCCTTCATATCTTCAGATGCACAGCAAATGTACAGATTATGTCAGTTTGATGATTTGACGTTTAGGTATATAGTATGAATTGATATTTTACAGGTTTAAGATGAAGCATGAAAATATAATCATTTACAGTTGAGGGCATGCATACGCAGAAGTACTGTAAGAACACTGTTCTTGTGTGCAAGTCTGGACTTGAATTAAAAAATGATGTCTTAAAATCAGAGTTCCCAAAGTCCCTTGAAATATCAGGGAATTTTAAAATGATGGAAAAGTCATGGAAATGAATACAATTTCAAAAGTCTACAGTGAATATAATTTTTTTAAGTGTTTCTCTGCTCTAAAATATTTCATTGGCTAGCTAGACATTGCCCTTGCGTAGAGTAAATCATGCTCGCAAGCCATTTGTCTGTGAATTATTTTTTCATGTAGGTTCTTTTCAATAATTACAAAAATGAGTCTCAATCAAAATGATTCTGAATCCAGTTGTCACAAACACCTTGAAAGATCATGGGAAAATAATGGAAATATATGGGAAACCCCGTATAATATTCTGCAAGACATCCCACTTTCCTCAAGCTTCAGGGATCAACTTTTTTCAATCTGAAAATGTTTTCATTGCTAATAAATTAAATGGTAGATTAAAAGAAAAAAGGGCTTTTTTGAAACTGGATGAAGGCATGAGTCAGCACCTGTTTCGAGTTTTCGAAGTATCATCTCTACCAGCGTTATAAATGTAATAATCTATTTAATGAAGTATGGTGAATGACCAGAAATGTCCAAATGGTTACATCTGTCTGCTTTAATTAGACATTAGGGTCCAACAACATGCTAGAATTCAACACAGCGTCCGCTTATACAAACCAACCCACACGGGTGACCAATAAAATGTGGTATAATCACTGGCTCCTTTTGAATGAGGCTATGTGGACACTTGTCTCTCCTTCCATTGTTCTAATTGTCTTCTAACTTGACCTGTGACCTCAGCAGTCCAGAGGGAATTGGCAACCCCAAATGTCATGCAGCCTGACAAAATCTGCCCAGTGTGTGCTCCATTTGGACAGTAACCCTTGAGTGGAGCCTCAGAAACTATGCTCACTAGCACGATCCTGTGTGTGTGTGGCAGTGTAGTGGGGTATTGGTTTCCCAGACACTCACTAATCACAGCAGGTAATTTTGTATCTTGTCAACTTTTGTTCCTCTCATTCTAATATACACTATAAAAAAGTGATAACCTGTTTTTTTTACCCCTAAGGAGCTATTTCTACCTGATCTAACCCTTAAAATTAGCTTTGTTGGTTGATTTAGTGACAATAAATGGAAAAAGCTATTCTTGACTTTAGTAAAACCAGGTCACTTGTCACATGAAGCACATTTTTCAAGTGAACTCTTTATTCAGTGTAGAACTTACTCGGGGTAACACCACAAAGACTATAGGCATGTAAGATCCTAAGAGACACGCTAAAGAATTATCTTAGATAATAAGCAACCATTAGCAAGTCTGAGACTCACTGGAGCTTAGGTCAGTTGTCTTTAAGCTCAGTTGGTGTACCTGGCCCGGCTCCAGCTCTAATATCAGAGTATTCTGTAATTATTATGGTAATCATTCTGTAATCATTCAGTGGCTTGATATTCCAGAGGTATTCAGATAAAGTTCCAAGAGGTCCAAGTCTCTACATTTCTTTCCCAGCAAAGATCCGGACAATCATATCTTATCATATTTCAGTAACAAATAGGACTTGTACTGCTATGAAATGATGAGCAATGTGCATTTTTTTATATAGCCCTGAAAGTCCAGCGCTATCTACTCCCCTGAGCGCTTGCAATGTATAGCGCCATTCATTATAACAGGAGCTCCATTCGCTTCCAGTGCTCTCCATCAGCATGTCACGGCGAGGGCCGAATGAAACCTATTCAGCGTCCGGTCCATCAGAAATAGTACACTTGCATTTTCTAAAAAAAAGTTTTATTTTTTAATTTATGTCTTAGTAAGTCACACTAACTTTTAACTACCCTGAACTAATGTATTAAACATACTTCAATATAAAGTTGTAATGACTGTGTGTAATTGCCTGCATTTGTAATAGTAGGAGTTTGAATTAACACAAAGTAGAGTGCTATCCTTTACGCATGAGTTAATCTATTGCTGCTGTGGTCCCAGTGATTGTTATACGGACTGAGGGTAAATTGAGACCAGGTCTCCCCATGAATGGGTGTGTGTGCGTGCATTTGTGCATGTGTATGGGTTTGTGATCAAGCTTGAATTGACATGGTATGTGGCAGTGGGTCTGTGAATTATACCTCTTGGTGTACTATAAGTACTGTAAAATGAGCATTGCTCAACTTGGCTTCAAACAGAAAAGAGTTGGTTTAATGTAAAGTACAGTAGCTCAAGGGCTTTAAGACTTGGCATTATGTGTGTTGCTGTTACATGGTGGTTGTTTATAGAAATATCTGGCTTATGTTTAATTTTGGTGTGGGATAACTAGAATCTGCATAACCTTGATTTTGATTGGCACAAGAAGATTATCTTTAATAGTTAAAGTCTTTTTCTCAGTAATCGCTGTCATTGCAGTTTTTCATCTGGCTTTCCACACAGTATATATATATATATGTGTGTGTGTTTATGTATATATTGTCTTTATACAGTAAACAGTATACACTGTACATATATATGGATGTTGTAGGATTTCTGATTCCTAGAATCCCTACATTCTGTAAAGTAACTTGTCATTTGGTAACGTGTTAGGAGTGTTTGACGTGTGGTATATACCTTAATCTATACAATCATTTGAAATATGTACAGTAAGTTTATTTTGTGTTAAATGTCATTCTCCACAAAGCATTGATTGATGTGGAATTTTGTGCTCCAAAGTTAACTTTACAAACTGCTCCTAAATGTTTCAGTTAGATTTACACTCACCGAGCACTTTATTAGGAACACTATGTTCCTAATAAAGTGTCCAACATGGTCTTCTGCTGTTATAGCCCATCTGCCTCAAAGTTTGACTTGTTGTGCATTCTGAGATTATATTCTTCTCACCACAATTGTACAGAGTGGTTATCTGAGTTACTGTAGACTTTGTCAGTTCAAACCAGTCTGGCCATTCTCTGTTGACCTCTCTCATCAACAAGGCGTTTCTGTCCGCAGAACTGCTGCTCACCGTTTTTTTTTTTTTTTTTGGCACCATTCTGAGTAAATTCTTGAGACTGTTGTGCATGCAAATCCCAGGAGATCAGCAGTTACAGAAATACTCAAATCAGCCCATCTGGCACCAACAATCATGCCACAGTCGAAATCACTGAGATCACATTTTTTCCCCATTCTGATGGTTGATGTGAACATTAACTGGAGCTCCTGACCCTTATCTGCATGATTTTATGCATTGCACTGCTGCCACACGATTAGATTGTCGCATGAATAAGTAGGTGTACAGGTGTACCTAATAACATGCTCTGTGAATGTTTATACTCTGTCTTAAGGCAGTTGTCTAGGACACGGCACAGGTATCAAACACAGGGCATGTCGATGCGGTTCAGGTGGCAGACAGTACACACAAAAGTTACCAAGGTACCCTTCCTCAAGAATGAACAACACTAGAGTAAATAATCTATGTTGTTTAATAATGATTTTGGTCGAATTTAATGCAAAATATGTGAGTTGTGCTCCATGGCGAGGCAGAAATTGAGCAGCTTCCGGAGTCGTAGCTGGGTGCCGCCGATAGAACCAGAGCGGCGGCGGCGGTGGTGTGCGTACCTTCATTGAAAACAGTTGTTTTCGAATTTTAGAACGTGCTATGTCATCCGCCAGATCCATCCAGTGTGCAACCCCCTTGAGAGAAAGAGCAACATTTAAGAGGACAGCTGTTATTTCTAGAGGACTTTCTAAAATCCCTGTCCAAAGAAAAAGGATTAAACCTGTAAAAGAGAGGGCTTTTACAATGATAAAGTGGTAACTTAGAAGTGTTACCTCAAGGATGTTTTTCTTCTTGATCTAATCAATAAAAAAAAAAAAAAATTTTTTTTGATGTTATAGCCTAATATTATAGCCGGAGACATAGCGCATGTGGAGGCTCCATGCTATTCTCCACGGCATCCACACACAACTCACCACTCACTACCACCGAGAGTGAACCACATTATAGTGACTATGTAACTCTACCCTCCCTAGCAACCGGGCCAATTTGGTTGCTTAGAAGACCTGGCTGGAGTCACTCAGCACGCCCTGGATTCGAAATCGCGTCTCCAGGGGTGGTAGTCAGCGTCAATACTCGCTGAGCTACACAGGCCCCCGCAGATTATATCCATAATGATATTTATATAATAACTTATTCAATATTTGTGGTCTTCAAGTTATACTTTAAAATTTGTATGCTCCCCATCCCCCATTCAGAAAAGTGGGACGATGTGTGGTTGTGTAATGTATATATCGTAATCCATGAATTGTTGTGTGTAATCCAATGTAAAAGTCCTTCAAATTAGGTACATTAGCTATTTATTATCATTTTAATTTTTTTATTATAAAGCATACTGCCTAGATTTATGTCTTCTGCATGTCTTTACTAGTTAATTTAACATTACTAGTGAAGTTGTCATGCAAATGAAGAAACTATTGTACAACATTTTGGTTGATAACCTTTGGCCACACTCTTATCTGTGTTAACAAGAAACAATGTTCTAAGAATGTAATTTTTACTGATGCTGATATACCAGTTTGACTGCGGGCTCAAATCACTTATCACAGGCTCGGCTACTCAAGGAGGCATGAGCTTAGCAGTTTCTGTTCTGTTGTTACTTGCATTATATATACAGTTTTATTTTGATCAAAATGATTGTGCTCCCTTACATTTACAGACACACATTTGCGTGTTGAGAGAGCAGACAGCAATACAGCACACAATCAAACATATTGAGTCTCCTGTGTGTTCTCACTCTCCAGTAGTACTGGGAAGTCTGTGAATCATTTTACTTTTGAAAACATCCAAATGAAAACATTCAGTACAAATATTCAAACGTCCCAACACTACTCATGAAAGGGAACATCCTAGTAAGGTGTGCTTGAAACACTTGCGCATCTGTGTCTCTGTGCATGCTCAGTGTGCTTTGTCTGCCCCGCTTGCACAACAGTAGCTCTAGCAGTTGTATGTACTGGGCATGGCATTGGTTCTTGGTATTGGATCATTTTAACGAGTGCAGTATTGGACATTATACCAGCCCTAGAACAAACACATTGTTATTTTTGTGTGGCACTTCATCAACAAGAGCAGGCGGTGGGCCACATACGGTCTGTGGGCCGTAGTTTGGACACTCCTGCTCTGAGGGTTGTTTTGGGCTGTGCATCTGTTGGGAGAAAGGGAGAGAGAGAGAGAGAGAGAGAGAGAGAGAAAGTTAAAAACAGTTAAAGTCAGTGCCAGGACAGGGTTACAATTCAGATAAGAATAATAATTTTAAAAAAAAACTCAAAAAGGAGGGGTAGAGATTTCAAATGAAGTGTGACATGACGTGAAGTAAAGGTATGTGTCACACTGTGTACATTAATTTCAGGTTGGGATTTCCAAATATGTGTAATGTGATTTTCAACTTAGTTATTCCATCAATGTCGAACTAAAACTATAATATAAAAAAATAATTTCTACTGAAATTCTCTACTATTATTTCTTTTTCTTTCTTTTTGTCCTTCTTCATTTCCACAGAGCACTGAGCCAAAGACTTGGGCAAGTGCAATTTTAACTCAGTTTGCATTTCTTGAAAGAAATACCAGTTTTTGCAAGGCAAGAAAACAGTGTTAATTTTTTAGATCTACTGTAGATATTTAGGTTTTAGACTTGGGTTCTGGGTTAATGAAATGCTATATCAGAGCTGATTATAACACTTATAGCCTGCATCTTGTTTTCTGTAAGATGTTAATAGACCTTATTCACAACAGCACCATTTTTAATTTTTGACAGGGATGAAAACAAGGCTGTGAGGGATATGGCTTATCATCTCTTCAATGGCATTCACTGTAACAAGCTGTAAAATGGTCCTAAATCACATGCAATTTTAACAAGTCATGTTTTCTGGAGGATCATTTTTATTTATTTATTTATTTATATTATGTTTACTGAAATTTTTTACTAAAATGTTTTTTCAATTGTTCGTCAGTGGAACGATCCAAAACAATTAAAACAACAGAACAACCCATGGAAGGGGTTGTACTATAAGTCGCTCCCTTACAGCCTCATTTTCATTCCCATCAAAAACTGAAGATGGCACTACTCTGAATAAGGTCTAGTATTAAAAGAAAGCAGAATTCAGTATGCAAATATTATGATGACATCACAGCTGTCTGTTAGATTTTGAATGCCATTCTATCACTTGACAATGAGAGGTATTCCTACCTTAGAAATCGTACATTTCTTAAAAATTATTATGTTTAAAAAAAAATAGATATCACACCTAGGCTGAAATGATCTACAAAACAAGTTTGAATGACTCGTTAACAGTGGCGGGCCATGCATTAAAAGTCTAGGCCTTCAGTGTGATTCATGCCATTAAGAAAACACAGTTTCACAATGAACAAGACACCCTATGCCTTTGGGCATCATACATTATGTCACAGCTAACTAATAATACCAATTGACATTTGAAAAACACGTCCGCACACGAAAGCCAGAACTTGAAACTTAATGCTCAAGCAAGCCTAATTTTAACTGCAACATGACTGTTTTGTGAAATGAACGTCTCCCAAACAGACATTCAGAAATCATAATTTTTCATATGAATCTACCAAGGAGGTCTATAATACCTGGAAAATCTATCTAATAATTTTTGCGATTTAAATGTTGCTTGCAATAAATTTCGTTTCATCAGGGTACACGGTTATGCTGCGTTCCATTCAAGTTGGATGTGGGATATTCCTACTTGATATCTCCGACCATAAATACATTCCATTCCCCAATATTTAGAACTGCAACGCTCCCGTTAGCTTAGCAGGGGTTTGACTCTCATTAGAAATGTCTCCTAGCAACCCAACTGATAAACAATGCTGCAGCACTAGGATTTGTGCTTCAGGTGTACGATTATCAAAAGAGATTATAATGTTTTATACACCTGTTTCTGCAAGCCTTTGTTAAACAAGCTTTAATATCATTTAATGTGGAAACAAACTCATTTATCGATATTACTTAATAAAGTGAATGTTTATCACTTACTTTGATATCTTCCTGAGTGTCGACATGTTTGTGTGACATCATGCCCCTGCATCTTGGCGAAATCGGAGTTGAGAATTTCTGCACGAGCCTACGAGTTGTAATTCTGACTTAAAGATGCATTCCATTGCACTTTTCCTAGTAGGAAGTTGTAAAATCCGACTTTCCGAGTTGAATGGAACACAGCACTACTTTTCAAAACTGACACTGAATGCTCAAGCAGCCTAATTTACACTTAGAAAACTCCTGATGTTTCTATAACAATTTGCTTGAAGTGAAAAGCAGTCCTCCTTTCCTGTTTAATAAATTAAGCAATCACACAGTCATGCAGAACATCTCAGGTTTTTAAATCCATAAGGATCTCTTTCTCAATGGTGATAGCGACAGTAATGACAGTCGACTTGTCAGCAAGATCTCGTGCTCTTTGCTTTCAAATTACATCAATTAATGCGTGATTGCGTCGCTCAAGGCCAGCTAGAAGGCCTCGACCAGGACATATCCTTAAAATCACACCCACCAAGAACAAATAAATCAATCTGACTGGCTGATGAATCTGACAATCTGACTTTAGTTGATCATTCATTTGCACTGTTGAGGGATTCTGTGGAAATTCTGAAGGCCTGACGTGGTGGAGCTTAAACTCACGTGCTGCTTCGGATTCCGGCATGCGATTTGTGAAACAGTTGTCACGCTTCGTTTGTAAGCATCAAGGAATAAATTCTGACTGGATAAACTTTTTGTTTTTCTCTATTTGTTTGTAGATTAATTAAGAGTGGAAAGTGATTAAAAATACATAGGCAAAAAGGTGATTGAGAATGAACGGATGAAAAATATGTATTTATTTGGCATGTTAGGCCAGCAGAGAAGGCTTTGCTGGCCCTGAGAATTCACCACTGCTCGTTAAGCAGTTCAAGCTGAATTCATTGCAGACATTTAATATAAAGGGTTAGTGGTTTCACAGCCAACCCTTATCAGAATGTTTGAGGAATATCAATACAGAGCTGCTTTGCAAGCACTGTCATTATTCTGCTTTTCATACAGACTTCCTTCCTTGCTCTGTAAATGTGCTCCATATGAGTAACTTTGACCAGAGTATAAAATACTCATATATGTTGAGTGTTACATGATTAGAAGTAATGCAGAAGACAGAGGCTTCAGAAGGGATTAATGTTCCTGAACACTGTGTCCTCACATGGCTTTACTAGTAAATTCATAACAAAAGAAAGAGAGGAAGTGGAAGAATGAGGGAGAGAACTGGCTGGTGTGGGATCTGTCAAAGGGTTGAATGGGATGTCATGTCCTCTGATTTGTCAAATACACACGCACCACCATAAATGGTGTTCACCCAGAACTGTGTTGGTCAGCTGTGCTGTTGTCTCCACAGATAAACTAAGCAGTCACCTTTTTGTTACTTGCTGTATAAATCTGGTTTTATTCTGAGTTTAAAAGGTTATGAAAAAACAAAAGTAAAGGGAAAGGAGGTCACGTGACGCCATGCAAGAAGCAGACGTGTGAGCAACGAGCTCTGCGCACCTTGCAAAATTTGTAATTATTTTCATGTTATAATATGGTGAATTTGATACACCAAGTTACACATTTGCTCTTTGAGGCAAAACATGGCAAAGAAGTCAAAATCCTCGGGCTCTGGAGACATTAAAAGACACTTACGTGTTCAGGATGAAAGCCCCGACAGGCCTACAGACCGGGGACTCCATTTGGATGGCGCGGCGGGAGAGGAGATCCAGCGTCAGTTGTCCAACATGTCGGTGATGCTGACGAAGGTTCTTGCTGACTTGGAGGATCTCGCTGTAATACATCGATCGATTACAGCGATGGAAATAAAATTCTCTGAGTTAGTTACAAGAGTGACTGATGTTGAGAGACGAATCGATTATTTGGAGTCTTCAGAGAGGGAATTAACCGCTAATCCGCCCACAACCAAAGTTGATTTGGAACATCTCCTTGAAAAGCTTGAAGATCTTGAGAATAGAAGCCGCAGGAATAACGTTAGAATTGTTGGAATTCCTGAGCATGAGGAGGGCAGAGATATGGTGAAATTCCTAGATGAGCTTTT
Organism: Myxocyprinus asiaticus; assembly: GCF_019703515.2. Classification (NCBI taxonomy): domain Eukaryota; kingdom Metazoa; phylum Chordata; class Actinopteri; order Cypriniformes; family Catostomidae; genus Myxocyprinus; species Myxocyprinus asiaticus. Next base: position 22,185,560 of record NC_059344.1, read on the forward strand.
CCCGAGTCTGCTCGACATAACAGGCCATAAACTGGAAATCGAGCGAGCTCACAGAGTCCAGGCTCACAGATTTGCTGAGGGAGACAGGCCCCGATCAATCCTGGCCAAATTTCTGAGATCATCCGATAAAGATCTTGTGTTGCACCAGGCGAGGAGCAAAGGGAAGCTTTCTTGGAAGAACCATAATATTTTCTTGTTCCCGGACTTTGCGAGTTCAACAAGAGAGAAACGCGATCGGTTCAAGGAATGTAAGAAACTCTTACATCAGCAAAAGATCACTTTTGCTCTAATGTTTCCATCCAAAATGAGAATAGAAACGAAGGAAGGTCGCAAAGTATTTACATATCCCAATCAGGCAATGTCTTTTATAGAATCAATGGGTGAGTAAACCATTGGGTGTTTCTCATGTGAGTGGGTCAACTCGCTGTACTTACTCTGGCTTTTGAGGAAGCTGAGCATCATTTTAGTTTCTTTTTGCTTTTTGCGTTGGCTCCGCCGAGCGGCTGGAGTTTGTTTTGTGAATAACACTTTTCCTTAAAGAAACTTTTGCATTGATGGAAGATTACTTTTGCATTGAAGTTCCCGGCCAGTTTGGACACTACGGATGACCACAAAATATTGACATGCTCTCACAAAGGATGTCTTTTATAAAGTTGATGGATTGAGTAAGTCATGGTATATACTTTTATGCAGCCTCTGAGTGAATTGACTCGACCATCCGGGGAACCGGGATGCCGGTTTTGTTTCTTTTTGTATTGGTTCCGCCTGGTGGCTGGAGCTTGTTCTATTGAATAACACTCCTTTGGAACAGCTGTGGATTAATTTGTTAGTTCTTCGTGCTTATTCCACCTGCTGGCTGGAGTTTGTTTTGTTGAGTATTTTTACGGGACATGGAATGATTACATCATCCGCTGAACTCATAACAGCTGACTCACTGAACATTCGTTTGTCTGTCCGATGGAATCTGAACGGTTTTATATCAGCTGGAATTTGTCTTGTGGAAGATCACACCTTTGAGACAGTTCTGTGAATGAATCTACATGTTCTTTGTGTACATTCTTCCTATTGGCTGGGGTTTATTTTACAAAGTAAAATATTTAACAAATTTCACAAATTTGTGAGGCAAAATTGAGCAATCCGATGGCAAAGTTGTCGTGGGGGCTCGTGGGCGTTCATGGACCTTTTGAGTTTAGAGGGATTGTCGCCGGTTGGCACTTTCGTGCACGGGGTTAATGCGCACGTTTTTCTTTTTTCTGTTTGTTTTGTTCGGGGGGACGTTTGGGGTTTGATTGTTTCACTAATGGGGAATGTGGTCTGTATAATTTTGTTTTTGACATACAATTTATTTTTTCTACTAGATCAAAATGTCAAATGTTAATATGAGTGGATTGTCTCTCTCCACATGGAATGTAAATGGGTTGGGGCACCCCATAAAAAGAAGGAAGGTTATTACTTTTCTGAAACGTAAGAAATATGATATAGTGTTTCTTCAAGAAACACATCTCTCCCCACAGGAAGCTGAAAAATTTGGGAAGATATGTTTTCTTTAGTGCTGGCTCAAGTAAGAGCAAGGGAGTTATTATATTGATGAATAAACATCTACAATTCAAGTGTCTCAAACAGACTAAAGATAAATTAGGTAAAGTCATTATTGTTTTAGTTGAAATTCAGGGGCAACGGTTGATTTTGGCTAATATTTACGCACCTAGCGCTGATGATCAGGGCTTTTTTATAGATCTTGAAGGGATGCTGCAAGCCGCTGGCACCCCTCATGATATAATTTTGGGAGGAGACTTTAATCTTTTGATGGACTCAGTCCTTGATCACAGTGAAGCAAAAGTGTGTAAGCCCCCTTACACATTGTAAAGAGCAACATTGACGCTTCACAGAATGTGTAAAAATCTTGGTCTTACAGATATTTGGAGACTTTTGAACCCATCTGGTAGGGGCTATACATTTTTTTCATCAGTCCATAAGATTTATTCTAGAATAGATTTTTTTTTTATAAGCAAATCCCTCTAGATATAGATACTTGTCTACCTGTTTCCTCCAGCATCTTCACAAGGTCCTTTGCTGTTGTTCTGGGATTGATTTGCACTTTTCACACCAAACTACGTTCATCTCTAGGAGACAGAATGCATCTCCTTCTTGAGCAGTATGATGGCTGCGTGGTCCCATGGTGTTTATACTTGCGTACTATTGTTTGTACAGATGAACTTGGTACCTTCAGGCCTTTGAAAATTGCTCCCAAGGATGAACCAGACTTGTAGAGGTCCAGAGTTTTTTTTTTCTGAGGTCTTGGCTGATTTCTTTTGATTTTCCCATGATGTCAAGCAAAGAGGCACTGAGTTTGAAGGTAGGCCTTAAAATACATCCACAGGTACACCTCCACTTCAGTTCACCTCCTATCAGAAGCTAACTGGCTAATTGTCTAAAGGCTTGACATCATTATCTGGAATTTTCCAAGCTACTTAAAGGCACAGTTAACTTAGTGTATGTAAACTTCTGACTCACTGGAATTGTGATATAGTCAATTAAATGTGAAACAATCTGTCTGTAAACAATTGTTGGAAAAATGACTCTTGTCATGCACAAAGTAAATGTCCTAAACGACTTGCCAAAACTATAATAAGCTCATATTAAATCTATTATCATATTAAATAAAGTGCCTTTATTTATGGTTATAGATAAATTAAGCACTCACTGTGTGTCTTCAGCTGTTTCTTGAAAGTTGTGGTGGTCACAGCTCACTTACTGACCACAGATGACAGGAGGATCATTAGAACATAGACCTGTTGTATAGTGTTGAGGTAAGGAGCGTGCAGTTCCAGCAGCAGTCCTGAACACCAGAGTCAGAGCCTTGAATTTGATGCGGGCAACTACAGGTAGCCAGTGGAGCAAGACCAAGAGAGTATGACAGGGACTCTCTTTGGTTGTTAGAAGACCAGATGCTGGATCACCAATAGAGGCTTAATCACACTAACTGAATGGCAGACAAACAGAACATTGCGATAGTCCAGTGTTGAGATGACAAAAGCCTGTACCAGGAGCTGGTGTTTCTGAATTCTTTTTTTCCCCTTCTGATTTTCTTGGTGCAGATCTAGATGACAACATCAATGAGATATAGGCAGTGACATTCAACTGGTCATCCATCCTGACTGGTATTTGTGTTGTTGAACCCAGCTGCACAGTGATTATGTGGTCAAATGATTAGCTTTTTGTTTATGTGGCAGTTTAAACTACAGTGTGTTTAAATGCATTTACTTGCATAATCAGCCTTATTTTTTTCTGTTTATCTGTTTCCGTTCCAGGATTTCTGATTCTAAAAATAATCGTTCTGTGTGTGGGTGTGTTCTTGAATGCCAATTGTCCGCACACTGTGTCCATTTTCCTCTGGGACTCATGTCTAGTGCCGTGAGCATCAACAACCAGAGAGTACTGTCACCATCAGGACACAGGGTCAGAAAAGGGGAAAGGAGGAGAATTAGAGAGAGAGAGAGTGAGTAGACTTGAGAGAGAGAGCTAAAAAGACTGCAAGGGAGGGAGGGAGGGAGGGAGAGAGGGTAGGAGGAGAGAGAAACAGGAACAAACCGGATTCCCCACCGGAGGAGACAGACAGACAGACAGGTCTGGGAGGGAGTCTGGAGGATTGGGGAGGCTGTGTTCTCCTTGAAAAACAGACAGCAACTCTGCTTTAAAAAAAAAATAAAAATTTCAAGATCAGCAAGAGTTGTGGAGGTGTCAGCAGATGCATAATGCAACAGGGCGTCACCTCGTACGAAATGGTCACACAGGTACCGCACACACATTTACAGTGTGCGTAATGGGGCGCTCTTTTGTTCTGTCTTCACCATCCATCGCTGCCTCTAAAGATCGCTGGCTCAGAAACTCTTTGCTCCTGAATGGTGTAGTATCTTTTGCACTCTCCTTCTTGTCTATGATGGGGAAAGTTAATATTTTATTAGCAGAGATGGCTATGTTCAGACCTATTCATAGTTCAGCCTGCTAATGAGTAATTCATTTGAGGCTACTGCAAAAATATGTATGCATAATTAATGGATTAATCATCTTGAAATATTCATGAGCCCCTCACATCCATAGGTGGAACTCCCTCTTAGACCTTTAGTTGCTGATCTGAGATCAATGTTGCCATTTTACTTCATATTTTCTTGTTTCAGACTCAGGTTTTCTGTTCAGTGTATGAATCATCTTAAAGATCAATACTTTGATATAATTGCTCATTTGCTGGACATCATGTGTCATGTGTGAATCTCAAGTTGGTTTAACTATAACTCTAACTTCATCCATCATAACAGAAACTGCAAAACAGGTCCATTTTGACCAGATTGAGCAAATGATCATCAATCTTTCTAACCTTTCATCACTCACCTTTTTGTCTTATGAACTAAGTATAGCAACAAAACACACAATCAATTCTAATTACTAAACAGTGATTCAAATTCAAATTGACAAATATTATGTCTCAGGAGAAATATTATGCAGTCACACATTCATCTATTCACCACAGCTGACTGTGCTCAAGTGTCTGGGTTCCACTGCATGCTCTAGGACAACATTTGTTGTCATGTGTCAGGTTTTCTTGCAAGAGAGCGATTTCCTCTTTCTTCTGCACCACAACGGTTTCTATGTATGAAAACGAGCACTGTCTTTTTTACCCTAAGTTTTCTTTTTTCTTTGACTCTCCTTTAACTAAATTAAACTCATGTGAACAATGAGCCTAATGCATGTTGGTGCAAATTATAAGTACAGTATCTTAAGGGAAAGTTGAGGGTTTTTCTATTTCCCACCATTGCCAATAGTGGTTTGAATGGCGTCGGACTGGCTAAGCTTAAGCTCATCAGGACAGTGCAGTTTTATTGTATAGAAATGGGGGACATGCTGGTCTCTGAACTCGTGTTTACTGATGTTGTGTCTATTTATTTCTTAAAACGTGCTTGCTCTGCAGAGCTGTGTTTTCACACCCCAATGGGGAAGTGCTGCATTGCTGCGACAGAGCTAAAATGAATTTTTATATCCTTGCGCCCCCATCTGGTCATTTGGTGTTTTACAAGCAAAGATGTTGTGTAGGACAGGAAAGCTGCAAGCTTGCTTTTGAAGGCATTGTGAGGCTTTTAAGTGTCATAAGTCATCATAAGTTGCCTCTTCTAAACATGGATAGAAAAATTATGACTTATTTCAAAGTCAATAAGCAAGGGACGTTTACTGGCGGCTCTGAAGAACAGATGAGAGTTAGTAAATGGGACTTAGTTAATTATCAGACTTACACTTGGCATGGAAAAGGACATGACTCCAAAGTGATAAATACCAAGAAACTGACTGGTTTTTACCTGGAACACAAACTCACAATGTTTTTCTCTTTATTTCCAGACTAAACAAACACAAATGTTCACAAGCTTTGGTTTGCATCACGCATTTAACATGACTGAGTTTGACAAAGCCACCAGAGGTTTTTGACGCCTGAGGTTAATGACCTGTATGAACAGCAGCGTTCCCATTTGAGAAATCTGGTCCAATTTACAAACAAATCAATTTGCCTCACATATGGGCCAACACAATCAGTAGATCTGCATCTAAGGGACAGATGTTTATTTGAAACTGCCCTTTATGCTTGCAACACATGTATTTCAGTAGCCCTGGAGTGTGTGCAGGCTGTTCTGAAAGTAACAAATGTTATTTAATTAATTATGAACTCAAGGCTGTTTGTATTGACTTGTGCTTTAATTTCTAATGGAGCAAATATGACATCACAAATGCTTTGTTAAATGCACCTTTTTTCTACACACAAAAACCATTGTTACAACAGTGTACTTACATCTACGTTGCAGATTATTATAAAAATGAAACCATCATTTCTTGTTTCCTTTTTAGAATCTTTTTTTTTTTTTTTTTTTTGCCAACTGATCTACTATAATCATATTTTGTGAATACACACATATATTTTGGCTTTACAAACCTCCCAATATAAAAATGCTACATTATTGTCACTTTACATGCAGGGTCTTATCGAATCATCCGTTGTTATCTAATTATATTAAAGCAATATAAGACAACTCCTAAAGATCTACATTTAAAAACTAATATGCTAGAAAGTTTCACATTCTTTTATATCTAAATTCAACTTTGCTTGATTATTGTTTCTATAAATATGCAATCTGTTGTAACTGTTAATCATATATTACCATAACAAGTAAGACATGTGTGAAAAAAAAATACATTCTACTGTGCAAATAAAGTCTGGGGTATTTAATGTTTGCTCTATATTTTGCAGTGCATGGTGTATGGAGAGGACACACACACACACACACACACACACAGCATTATAGCTGCTGCTCTGATTTGAATGTGCTTCTCAACACTGACTATGTATTTATTTATTTTTTTCTGTGGAACGTTGTGTTGACTCTTTAGTCAGGAATTTTAATTTACAATGTTGTATGTTTAATGGTACAAAGAGAAACCATGTGTCCATGAATGCTATGATGCTACATGATCATATACTGTATGCTTGTTTGAGAGAAAGTAAAAGAGAGATTGTATGACCATGAGAGCAGGTAGTATCTATTAGGTATAAAGATTTCAGTTGCACTTTATTTTACAGTGGGTGTACTTTCAGTATACTTAAAGTGTACTTACCCAAGAAAGTACTGAGTAATATTAGGTAACTACATGTTTTTTATATGGGTTAAGGTTAGGATTGGGGTTAGGTTTATGGTTAGTACCTAGTAATTACTGTAGCTGTTGTAATCATATAGTACGTAAATGTAGAACAGTACTGTAAAATAAAGTGCTACCAAGATTTCTATAAATGAGTGCAGTGTTTATGGCTGGATTTCAGCGCAGGCTGCTGGAAGGCATGCAGTCACACAGCGCCCTCCTCTCAGCCCGCAGTACCAAACTCTCCGTCTAAAAAACACACAGCAGATAAAGTCAAAGTTATGACCCATGATAGACCCATCTCCAGAATATATTACAAAAAATATACAGTATGCAAGCATTAACTGTGCATAAATTGATGCAATTAATATGCTTTTACATTGTGCTTATGCGTGCGATCTCCTGAGCACCCACAGGATGGCACCGATGCTAAAGGTGTGATTCAACTTTAGACGTGCATCTATGATATCTGCCACAATGTTTTACTGAATTTATATTTATTTTTTTATCTACAGTAATCATTAAACTTAAAGGAATAGTTCACCTAAAAATGAAAATTCTCTCATCATGTACTCACCCTCATGCCATCACAGATGTGTATGACTTTCTTTCTTGTGGTGAACACAAAATTTTTCTTTTTAAATAATATTTCAGCTCTGTAGTCCTTTTTTTTTTTTTTTTTGCTAGAAATTCTTCCCCCCCCCCGGACAGTAGGGGGCTATAAGGATGAAAAATGCAGATCACCAACAACACAAGAACAATGTGAAAGTGATCGTTAAAGTGGAGACTGACTGAGCAGAGAGGAAAATTTATAGTAAAAATGTACTTAAATATTGATCTGTTTCTCACCCACACCTATAATATCTCTTCTGAAGACATGGATTAAAACACTGGAGTCTTATGGATTACTTCTATGCTGCCTTATGTGATTTTTGGAGCTTGCAAATTTTGGCACCCATTCACTTGCATTGTATGGACCAAAATAACTAATTTGAGTTCAGCATTTAAAAGAATCTGGGATGGCATGAGGGTGAGTAAATGATGACAGAATTTTCATGTTTGGGTGAACTATTCCTTTAATAAAGGAACAACATTTTCAAAGGAAGTTACATTTAGAAAACACTTTACACAAAAACCTGTTTAAATTGGCATGACACATCACTTCAATTAATATCAGGTCATAAAAAGTGCATGTTTAATAATTAAGAATTAGTAAATTCTCCTCCCTGGCCAGTGGGTGGCGATATGACAGAAGAATGCAAATCGCCAAAAACAATAGATGAAGAATGTGAAAGTGAAAGTGAAGATTTATAGTGAAAGAGGACTTAAATATTGATCTGTTTCACACCCACATCTATCATATTGCTTCAGAAAATATGGATTTAACCACTGGAGTTGTATGGATTACTTTTATGCTTCCTTTATGTGCTTTTTGGAGTGTCACAATTTTGGCACCCATTCACTTGCATTGTTTGGACCTACAGAGCTGAAATATTCTTCTAAAAATCATCATTTGTGTTCAGCAGAAGAAGGAAAGTCAAACACATCTGGAATGGCATGAGGGTGAGTAAATGATGAGAGAATTTTTATTTTCTGGGTGAACTATCCCTTAAGGTTTACAGGAATAGACATTAAATGGGCACGAGTTTCATAGTCCAAATGGTTTACTGGTACTCCCTTTTTTTCTTCTATTTTTTCTACCCTTTTTATCTCAATTTGGAATGCCCAGTTCCCAAAGGCTTCATGCTATTCTCCACGGCATCCACGCACAACTCACCACACACCACATTATAGCGACCAAGATGAGGTTACCCCATGTGACTCTACCCTCCCTAGCAACCGGGCCAATTTGGTTGCTTAGGAGACCTGGCTGGAGTCACTCAGCACGCCCTGGATTCAAACTCGCAACTCCAGGGGTGGTAGTCAGTGTCTTTACTTGCTGAGCTACCCAGGCCCCCAGAAGAATCGGTACTCCCTTTTTAACTTGAATTCTTGATGTTCATTTTTAAAGAAGCTCACAGAAACATTGTGCATCAACTAACCATGTGCATTGTCTTTTTCAATGGATCTCAGAGGAAGCTGCTTTTTGATGTGGCAATCACAGAATGTCTGCTACATACTGTAGTGTATCAAAATCATAACTTTCTATTATTAAATCCCAGGAAATATCCATGTCCAAACTTATTTAAAACAGTCCTGAAAACAAAATCAACACCATTTAACATGGAGAAAAAAGGTCTACTCTCTTTTTAAGGTCTCACCCGCGAGTCCAGGTTGAAAGCTGTTTTCTTCAGGTCCTGCAAGGCTCTCTGCATAAACTCAAAGGCATGACAGTCAACACATGGTCGACCTATAAAAAATTAAAAAAAGGTAAAAATGGTGCTGTATGTGATACTTCATTGACCAACATATTCATTACACAACGGCTGAGCAGGTGCATAGCCCAATGTGCTCTCCAGGTAACACAATATTCAGCGGCTACATCTAGTTTCCATCCACTTATCGAGCTGTTATGTTATCCACAAAGTGAAAATGCGTAAACAAACGTTTGCGAAATGTGCCGCCTTCTGCCTGTTTCCATTCAAATGGTCTTTTATCAATAAAAATGGTGTACGTTATGACGTCATGCTTAAAAAACACTTTGTTGCATACGTTTTGGTTTATCACAAAAGAAATCTGCCCTTAAGCCGTTTCCATTCAGAAATGTGTGTTTATCGCTAATTTGCCTCCCAGATGTCCCTTATTTTTTTTTCCTCCAAAGTTTTGGTAAAATGGGGAGAGTATTGAGACAGTTCATTGAAATTAGACAGCTAACTGTTATTTTAATTGCACAAATAAAAGCAATCAGAAGAGGAATTGCAATAAAAAAGGAACAGTTGCCCTTCTGATAAGACTGTAATATTGGTCCTGATGTTGCGCCTATTGCAGGTTGCACCGGTTTTGACCCGAAAGCGAATAGTCATGACCCTGTTCAAGCTGGCAACCGGCACATGTAGTGGGGGAAACTTTCGGTCCTAGTATAAGGACCATCAATTGATGTGTATATACTGTGTGCACAGCTATTAAAGAAACATTGATGCGGTGTAATATCAGGGTTTACATATGATACATTCCTGATATTCAATAGGCTATTTTGATCAATCATCTAAAGCATTGCCATCTCAACTGCATTATGTTCCGTATATTTGTCCCACAACTTTTAACGACCAACTGCACTTGATTATCATCTAAAATTAATTTTAGTGTCATAATGCAATTTACATTTTCTGAAGAAGCTCAGCAAATGTGATCCGAGGTAAAGGATTTAAAATATTTAAAAGTTTTAAAATGTTCAAAAGCTCGTTTTCTAAAAGTGAACTCTGCATTGGACGAACAGTTTTATCCAGTCTTGAAAAAAGTCTAGAACATTCTGAGAATGTCATTCAGCTGAACAGGGTACGGCTAATTTAAGTTTGTGTAAGGAAAAGGCAATTAAATAGGCCTAACAATATAATTTTTTCATTTGGTAATTTATTTTTTTAATTTAATGCTTTTTTTGTTTGGTAATTAATTTAATTTCATACAGGGAATTTTGCCAAGATTTTTTCAAAAGTAAACAATAATTTAATAGAATTGGGTTATATGTTAGTGCTCTAAAAATCACACTGATGCTTTTCTTCTAGTATTGTGTATTTATTTTTAATTTAAAACCTCTTTGTGCACAGAAATGATATGTTTTTTGTATTGTGGGCTAATTCCATGACTGCCGCTATTATTTTGAATGGTGTGTAAAAGCAACTTTAATAAATAAATGGATGTCTACCATGATTAAATTAATCGCAAAGAGTGGCAATTCATTTGTAAGTGTAAGTGCGAGTAATGCTTCATGTACAATAAATTGTCTTTTAAGGATGTTTACCTTGTCGTCGTGATTTACACAGACTAACGACTGAGGTAAATTCTGTCATGTGACACTATAATTTTGCGTTAATGCCAATTTTCTTGACAAAAAGTGTTTCCAAAACAGTTTTTCGCGACATCTGAAGTATTGACATTTTTAGAGTTTATGTGCTAGAGTTAAACGGAAAAATATTATGTCGACACTTGCAACATTTTAGCAATCATTTGCGTTTCCATCAGCTTTATCGGTAAACGTTTTGATGCGTTACACCTTTGTCGCAAAAAAACCCTTGGATGGAAACGTAGTTAATAATGACATCCTTGTTGCCCGCACGTCTATAAATGTAAATACAGAAATGTCTTACTCTCTGCGGGAATGACCGTCCCTGAGTCCTCAGCGTTCATTGGTTTGACACAGAGGAGCTGCATCAGTACCAGCAGCATCACAGTCGCAGCAGCTCCGCTTGGCCTCATTCTGTCAAACAGCATCACCAAACAAACGGGAACGGGCTACCTGACGAACCATAACGTAAATACAGAAAAATACAAATAAAATGCTTTAACATTGAAATGTATTCATTTAGCAGGTCCTTAAAAGCTATTTACAAATGACTTTAACCAGCCGTGCTTCAAATGTTGGCTTTATTTCAGCCCCTCTATAAAGCTAACATTACAATATTCAAATATGATCACCAAAATACCCACATGCAAAGCAAAATACTTGTCTAAAGCACATAATTAAAGCTAATTAGACCGCTCTTGCATTACCTGTAGTGTCAGATAAAGGCAGTAGCAGTACCGTTAGTCAAACCACCGCCCTCGTTTTCAGGAGGACGCAGTTTCTTTGCCGAGCAGCAACAAATTAAATTGCGCTTTCTTCAGGTATATTGTCCTTCGCGAGTCACCGTAGGATAGAACCCAGCAAACGTTTTCGTCTCTGATTGGCTTCTGATGGTCACATGGGTTCAAACTCGACAGCTTTGACTGGAGCAATGTTTTATATTCATGTGATAATATAAAAGCTTTTTTGTTATTACAATTTTTCTTTTATATGCTTTATTTGTTTTCATAATAAAATGAAATAACTTGCAACAGATCTATATACTTCAACAGCACGCCTCTTACAGAAATCTATCCACATGTTCCCTATACTTAATTTTTTAATATCAGTACTGTATACTCTCTATACTTTGCTGTATACTACAAGAAATTCAAAAGTTTCGATATAGCTGTCATGAAATACTTGAATGTCCTGCTGCTGTACTCCATCTAAAACGCTTTTATGACCGCACATTTAAGTTGCACTCAGTATTTTGTTTATAATGTTGTCTTTATGATTTATGATATAAGATGGCAACTTGTATATTCTACTCGGAGCTATTCACGTCCTCGGATCTCGTAAGTTATTCATTGTTTAAGAACAAATGTTTAAGATAAAAAAAAAAAAACAATTCTCCAGGCATCAGTGGCAAAATAAAATGGCATATCAAACAGAAATGTGGGTTTACTTCCTTCAGCTGTTGTGGCCACTGCCATATTTGTTGTTTTTACATGACGTCGTGATTGTCAAGTCAGAGCTTTCATAGAATTCTGTGTTTACAACTTGTAATTACCAGTTCAAGGAAGTCGTGAACACTTTTTTACAAGCCAGAATCTCATAATTACAGTGATTTCGACATGACGTGAACACACCATTACACTGATACCTAGGGGCCTGAATGACGCATCATTCAAATGCAATAGTTTTCAGTTACAGATGCCATTGTAGAAATTCACTTTTCACAGTCAGCCATTATTAATTGAATCAATGAGTGAAAGTGTCCAATAACAGACCGGTTGCTGAGATTAAGCCAGTAGTATTTCGCTGGTCATGTGATTCTAACATGGCAGCCCCCATGAGGGGACCCCCTCCATGTGGAATAAAACAGCTTATATAAGGTTACTGATATGACTGAAGTCTTCATTTTAATGTGAGTGCTCATGATTTACTAAATATGTTTCAAAATTACGATTAATTTCTCTATTTTAAATTAGGAAGGGGAAAAAAGGCAGGCGCACCTTTAATTCTTAGACTACATGGAATATTTGTGACTTTTTTCAGACCACATGACTAAAAAGTACCTAGTGAAGGCAAAATGGTGAATACAAATGGTGAAAAACTTCAATAGTGAACAATTACGGGGCCTAAAATATACACTATCCCTTACACTTTCATTTAAATTTGAACCTAAATACTTAGTTCATTATTTAAAAAAATAAATAAAACGTAATGCGTCAACTACCTATATGCATATGACAGAATGTCTGCCACATACTGAAGTGTCTCAAAATTATAACTTTCTATTTATGCCAGCAAATATCCATGATATAACTGGGAGAATGACTTAAACTAGTACTGAAAACAAAATTAGCACCATTTAACAAGGACTAAATACGATTTTACAATGCATAATCACGTGAAATCAGCACTGATAAATCATATAGCATACTGACAACATTTATAGTGTTAATAGAAGTTGACAGTCTGGTTGTGATCACATGGGTCCTAGCGTGTGTGTGCGCGTGTGCGTGTGCGTGTGTGTGTGTGTGTGTGTGTTTTCTTAGGTAGCCTGATAAAATGCCCGATCTCGTTATTCGACTTTTCCCAAGATGGCGTCGATGAGGGAGAGCGACACCGGCCTATGGCTCCACAACAAACTGGGATCGACGGACGAGCTGTGGACTCCTTCGAGCATCGCGTCCCTTCTCACAGTGTCGGTCATTGATAATATACGACTGTGTTTCTCCAGTCTTTCGCCTCCGGTGAAGCTGAAACTCTTGCTGGGGATGCTGCACCTCCCGCGCAGGACCGTGGATGAGGTGCACACAAACTGCTTTAACTTCCGACTGCGGCTCGTTTCATTGGGGTGGCTTGTTGTTGAGTACTATTATTTGTGTTGTACGTTGTTGACATGGATGTGTTGCATGTGTAATAACATGGCTTCCACCATGAGACCCCTGCAGCTGCTACCTGGATCATGTCAGTCTGCAGCAGCTCAGTCTCTGGACTTGAGATAACACGCGAGCCTCCATCCGTAATCATGCATTCACCTTTGTGAGGTGGCTGGCATGTTATTACAGTGTTTATTTACACGTTTGTATGCGTAAAACGCCCCCTTACAAAATGGTAACGGCAGCGGTAACCATAGTTTCCTGTCACCAAAGAAGAAACTACGTGGTTGCAGTCAAGTTCTGGTTTTACAAAGGAAACTGGTATTTTGGCGGAAACCACGTTGTAAAGCCCTAAACTTTTAAACATTGCGCGTGTGCGAGTTTGAAGGTCTCATCACTAACAAAACAACAGTGACAGCTGTCTGCTGGATTGAAATTAGTTTAACTTTTTTTCTTAAAGGAATATTCCGGGTTCAATACAAGTTAAGCTCAATCGACAGCATTTCTGGTCTAATGTTGATTACCACAAAAATAAATTTGGACTTGCCCCTCCTTTTATAAAAAATAAAAGAAAATCTGTGTTCCAGTGAGGCACTTGCAATGGAAGTGAATGGGGGCCAATTTTTTAACATTAAAATAATCACTGTTTCAAAAGTATAGCCACAAGATATAAACAATGTGTGTGTTAACATGAGTTTAGTGTGATAAAATCAGTTGCTAACCTTTTCTGTGTAAAGTTATAGCCAATTTTACAACTTCGTTACCATGACGATGTAATGTCAACAAACCCGAAAATCCTACAGTGACTGTGTAATATTAGAGCTCAAATAATACTTGAGTTTTAACAGAAGAATTAAAGTACATGCTTTTATAAAATTATAAGCTTCACATTTCTGTGTTTAAACCCTCCAAAAATTGGCCCATTCCATTGTAAGTGCCACCGTAACATCAGTTTTTGCTTTTTTTTTTATTTATTTTTTTTAAATAAATAAAAGGAGGAACGATTCGAAATTGATTTTTGTGGTAATCAGTGTTATGCCACAAATGCTGTTGATCGGTTTTCAATCAGGTGAGCGTGATTCGTGAAGATACGTGGGTCCGTAAAAAAGAAATACTATGTTATATTAAAAATTCATTTTTCATGACACTTCTAGTTAGGGCTGTCAAATAAAATATTCAAATATTTGTCGAATTCAAGAAAAATACGCACATTCGAATGCTAAAACTGCGTATTAGAATTTTGAATGTGTGAAGCACTTGTGATGACTTCAGACCGATCGCATTCTTGCGCTAAAAAAGGCTAGACACAGAGCAACAAATACAGTTTAATAGAAAGCAGTTGTCTAGAGATGCATTTTAAAGTTATTTTTAAGTTGACACGGCATATAAAAACAGTGCTTCTGCATGAAACGCTGAATAAACAAAAACAAAGCGAAACAAAGACGTTCTTCTAGCACGTTTACATAGAAAAATACATCTGGATGGTTGCAAAAGCATGCGGTGTGAACAGCCCCTTACAGTAGGTGGAGGTCTTTGGCTGTTGCGTCTTGCTCTCTTATCAGCATTGCTCAGATTAAGGAATGGGTTTGTCTGTAAAGGCGTTCAAGTTGGAAATGTGTCTCGAGATCCTCGTGTTCTGTTCCATTCTGTTGTGTTCTGTCTGTTTGAACAGTTCCTGACCAGGGATCATGAGTTCAGCCGAATACCACTGCTATCTGGGAATAATTGTACCCTACATACAGCTGTAATTAATGAAAAACACTGTGGTATATTGCTGTTATTATGACGTTTGAGTCTGTGGAAGTATATACTGTGGCACCACTGCAAGTGTAACACCATGTTAACACAGAACTGCCTATTGAGAATATATAACTTTTATTTTTTATTTTATGCACTTTAGTTTAAATTGGAATGTTTTTTTTTAACAGCCAGGAATGTTCTTTGCAATAATATAACACGATGCTGTGTGGTTTTATATATTCAATGCGCCCTCTTGTGGACTCAGGAAATAACATCAATTTAAAAAATCAGCTGACTTTAACATTCCAATTTGATTAGAATTTAGAAAACTTTTATATTAAAAATTTGAATTTAGTTTCTCTGCCCAGTTGACAGCACTACTTCTAGTTCTAAGTATTTGAATGGCCCTGTCCCTGGGTCTGTAAAGGTTGAAAACCCCTGCCCTTTAAATTTTTTTATTTTTTTTATACTTTATTTTTATTTATTTTTTACAAAATACAACATGCGATTTTAAGAGTTCTAGAACTTTGCATAGCAAAAATCAACAGTAGCAAAATAGTGTTCTCACACACAGCATTTATTGATAACCGTCAAACTGACCGTGGCCAATTTTTTCCACCGTTTACAAAGACTTGCATTGTCACAAAGACAGGTGTAATATTTAATAGCACCTACTTCATTTATATCTTTCATGGAATAGGGACATTTCTGCTTGTCATTTAATAATAATAAAAAATGCTTATTGTACCTTTAAAAGAGTGAAATCAAGGATATGTATTTTGTCAAGCTTATTTTAAAGGGATAGTTCACCCAAAAATGAAAATTCTCATTTACTCACCCTCATGCCATCCCAGATTTGTTTGACTTTCTTCTGCAGAATACAAATGAAGATTTTTAAAAGAATATTTCAGCTCTGTAGGGCCATACAATGCAAGTGAATGGTGACCAGAACTTTGAAGCTCCAAAAAGGACATAAAGGCAGCATAAAAGTAATCCATAAGACTCCAGTGGTTTAATCCATGTCTTCAGAAGCGATATGATAGGTGTGGGTGAGAAACAGATCAATATTTAAGTGCTCTTTCACTATAAATCTCCACTTTCACATTCTTCAAAAATTGTTTTTGGCGATTTGCATTCTTCTGTCATATCGCCACCCACTGGCCAGGGAGGAGAAAAGTCCTTTTTTAAAATTTTTTTTTTTACTATAAATCTCCACTTTCACACTCTTCAGTTTTTATAAGGTTACTGATATGACTAGAGTCCTCATCTCACGTGAGTGCTCATGATTTTATACATATGTTTCAAAATTACAGTTCATTTCTTTAGAAGTAAAACTATTTTAATGGGGAAAAAAATTACTGAGTGCACCTTTTACACCAATTACAACTACATAGATAATGTTATGAGATTAATGTTTTAAATATTAACTTGAATTAAAGAAAATATGAAATTACACATTTGACAAACAAAATAAATAGGTTGTTCTCTCTCTCTCTCTCTCTCTCTCTCTCTCTCTTCCATCTTCCCTCATATTCCAGATGAAGGAGGCTCTGTCGGAGATCATTCAGTTGGCCACAGTGGACTCTGAGCCATGGGTGTTAATGGTGGCTGACATCCTAAAATCCTTTCCAGAGACAGGCTCACTAAACCTGGACCTGGAGGAGCAGAATCCTAATGTACAAGACATACTTGGAGAGCTACGTGAGAAAGGTCTGTTCAGTGATGCATTTCATCTGCACACATTCTAATGTGATCAAAGGGAAAGTACCAGATATGTAATGCACTTTATAAATCAGATGGTGTTATGCATGATATTTGTTGAATTTACGTAAATTAATGTGTTAGCTTAGTAGGGACCCGATCTTGAACTTCAGTGTATGCACTGTTATTGTGGTTGCTTTGTTTTCTTGGCTAGCTTAGCTTGTGAGGTGTACCCTCATCTACTTTGGTGCACTTTGGTAAGGAAGCATCTGCTAATAATGTAAGTGTGCACTTGGTGTCCGTGTTTGACCCTCTTCCCTTTTTCAGTGAATGAATGTGAAGCGTCCGCTATGTTGCCTCTGGAGTGTCAGTACCTGAATAAGAGTGCTTTGACCACACTGGTGGGGCCACTTACTCCACCCATCAAGCACTTCCAGCTGAAGAGGAAACCCAAGAGTGCAACGCTTAGAGCTGAGCTCCTGCAGAAATGTACGTTTGAATATAATTTTTTTTTTCACGCTATTAATCTGTCCAGTGCGTTTTTACACCAATGTTTGTTTGATGCTCATTGTTCTTTATTAATTGCTACATTTGTTCTGAAGCCACAGAGACTGCCCAGCAGTTAAAGAAAACAGCAGGAGCGCCGTTCCACTCCAAAGGAAGAGGATTGGTGAAGAAGATTGACACCACAAGTAAAAATTTATATATATATATATATATATATATATATAGCATTTATTTGCAGAAAATTACAACTGGTCAAAATAACAAAAAAGATGCAGTGTTTTCAGACAAAGAAAACAAGTTCATATTCATTTTTAAACAACACAATACTAATGTTTTAACTTAGGAAGAGTTCAGAAATCAATATTTGGTGGAATAACACTTGATTTTCAATCGCAGCTTTCATGCGTCTTGGCATGCTCTCTGTCAGTCTTTCATATTGCTGTTGGGTGACTTTATGCCACTCCTGGTGCACAGATTCAAGCAGCTCTGCTTTGTTTGATGGCTTGTGGCCATCCATCTTCCTCTTTATCACATTCCAGAGGTTTTCAATGGGGTTCAGGTCTGGAGATTGAGCTGGCCATGACATTCGGTGGTCCTCCATTTACACCTTGATTGACCTGGCTGTGTGGCTTTGAGCATTGTCCTGCTGGAAAAACCAATCCTCAGAGTTGGGGAACATAGAGCAGAAGGAAGCAAGTTTTCTTCCAGGATAACTTTGTACGTAGCTTGATTTATGCGTCCTTCGCAGAGACAAATCTGCCCAATTCCAGCCTTGCTGCAGCACCCCCAGATCATCACCGATTCTCCACCAAATTTCACAGTGGGTACGAGACACTGTGGCTTGAAGGCCTCTCCAGGTCTCTGTCTAACCATTAGAAGATAAGGTGGAGGATCCAGACTTGAACCCCATTGAAAACCTCTGGAATGTGAAACATTATAGAATAAAACAAAAAAATTGATTGTACTCAAACACATACCTATAAATAGTAAATCCAGAGAAACTGATAATTTTGCAGTGGTTTCTTAATTTTTTCCAGACCTGTATATACAGTTGAAGGCAGAAGTTTACTTACACCTTAGCCAAATACATTTAAACTCAGTTTTTCACAATTCCTGACATTTAATCGTAGAAAACATTCCCTGTCTTAGATCAGTTAGGATCACTACTTTATTTTAAGAATGTGAAATGTCAGAATAATAGTAGAGAATTATTTATTTCAGCTTTTATTTCTTTCATCACATTCCCAGTGGGTCAGAAGTTTACATACACTTTGCTAGTATTTGGTAGCATTGCCTTGAAATTGTTTAAATTGGGTTAAACATTTTGGGTAGCCTTCCACAAGTTTCTCATAATAAGTTGCTGGAATTTTGGCCCAACATAACAATGGCCATTATAGCCAAACAGTTAAATATTTGTTTCATCAGACCAGAGGACATTTCGCCATAAAATAAGATCTTTGTCCCCATGTGCACTTGCAAACTGTAGTCTGGCTTTTTTATGGCAGTTTTGGAGCAGTGGCTTCTTCCTTGCTGAGCAGCCTTTCAGTTTATGTCGATATAGGACTAGTTTTACTGTGGATATAGATACTTGTCTACCCGTTTCCTTCAACATCTTCACAAGGTCCTTTGCTGTTGTTCTGGGATTGATTTGCACTTTTCGCACCAAACTACGTTCATCTCTAGGAGACAGAATGCGTCTCCTTCCTGAGCGGTATGATGGCTGTGTGGTCCCATGGTGTTTATACTTGCGTACTATTGTTTGTACAGATGAACATGGTACCTTCAGGCGTTTGGAAGTTTCTTGTAGAGGACTTGTAGAGGTCCACAATTTTTTTTCTGAGGTCTTGGTTGATTTCTTTTGATATTCCCATGATGTCAAGCAAAGAGGCACTGAGTTTGAAGGTAGGCCTTAAAATACATCAACAGGTACACCTCCAATTCAGTACACCTCCTATCAGAAGCTAACTGGCTAATTGTCTAAAGGCTTGACATCATTTTCTGGAATTTTCCAAGCTGCTTAAAGGCACAGTTAACTTAGTGTATGTAAACTTCTGACCCACTGGAATTGTGATATAGTAAATTAAAAGTGAAACAATCTTTCTGTAAACAATTGTTGGAAAAATTACTCGTGTCATGCACAAAGTAGATGTCCTAAACGACTTGCCAAAACTATAGTTTTCTAATATGAAATCTGTGGAGTGGTTAAAAAATAAGTTTTAATGACTTCAGCCTAAGTGTATGTAAACTTCTGACTTCAACTGTGTGTGTGTGTGTGTGTGTGTGTGTGTGTGTGTGTGTGTATATATATATATATATATATATATATATATATATATATATATATATATATATATATATATATATATATATATGATCTTTCAAGATGACTCCTTTTGAATTTGTTTGAATTTTTCTTAACAAAACAGTAAAATTGATCATTAATCATCGTGTTCTGTTTCCTCTCACAGCGCCGCTGAAGGGCATTCCTAAAGCACCATTCCGCAGCCCGACAACCCCTAGCATGTTCAGCCCCCCCAGCAACAGAACGCCTATTGCTCCTGCTCGCACGCCCCTGCGCAAGGAGAGGGGAGTCAAGGTAATTGTTGAGCAAGGACCCACAATCCAGCTGACACTTATAGAAGTACAAATAGTCTAATACTGTGCATCACAAATCAGTGAATTTTTTTACCTTCTTACTAGTATGGATGTCATATCTGTATACAGGTTTATAAGTGCAATGTCTACATTGTCCGGTTGTGTTTATTTACAGTTGTTAGATATATCCGAGTTGGATATGGTAGGAGCTGGCAGAGAAGCTAAGAGGAGAAGAAAGACTTTGGGTAAGTTCAGGAACATTTATTGAGAAATTTTGTCCCTGCACCTCTGAACTGACTTTTGGGCTGTTTCAAGCCCCTTTTGCAGTCAAAGACAATTTAATTGGATTAGTAGTTTTAATGAATTTGTGTCTTGTACAGACACGGAAGCTGGAGAGAAAGCCGCCAAAGAAGAGGCAGTGGTGGAAAACGCGACGCCAGACTATGCAGCTGGCTTGGTGTCCACACAGGTAGTCTTTGAAATCTTATTACTGATACACTGGGCGCTTGTCTTGTGGGTTTATTGAGCACTTAGAATCAGCAGAACAAACCTAAAATATTCTCTTTTTATGACAGAAACTGGGGGCGCTAAACAACGAGAGCACACTGCCATCAACCAGTTACCTTCCAGCCACCCCCAGCATGGTTCCTTCCTCGTCCTACATTCCCAGCTCAGAGACACAGCCAGGTGAGTGCAACATCTTCAAATGTAGGATGAGACTGATGCAAAGAAATAAGATACTGTAGAAAACCTATTGATTAGACAGAACAGTTAATCAGAGTAGGGTTGTCACCAAAATACAAAGTTTTAGAAGTTGATACAAATTTCGATACCACAGCTAAACCTAATGTGCTATTGAGTGCACGCTTTTAAATTAACATAATTTGACAAAATAGTAATTATACAAGGAAACAGTAATTATTCAGAACACAGTGAGTGGTTTTCTCCTCAATATTTTTGTTTGGTTAATATTATCAGTACGACAGTGGCAAGTCTGTTAGGCTGCATTTACAGTGTAAGGCCTAATGCACTGGTCTGATATTTTGAATTGTTTTTTTTTGTTGTTTTTTACATTTACATTCACTTATGACAAACCGACTGTGTTTACACTAATACGTCACCAAGACTGGCATTTTAACATAGAAGTGCATTTGCTCATTCACGCCGTATTACAGCAAAATCTGGGCTTGTTCAGACCATGAGCGTTCAAAAGCTGTCTTTTGGTCAGATAACAATCTGATACTATTTTAGTATCAGACATAGGGCTAAAAGATATGACAATATAAAGTGTCAATTGATAGAGATTTTGCTATATCGTGATATGTAAATATTCATGTGCGCAGCGTGGGCTTATTTATCAGTGGGCAGGGCTTCACATGAGACTGAGAGACTTTAAGAAACATTGACAGGGTGTAAAAAAAATTCTCCGCTGCCCAAGATATTCCTGATATTTACAGGAGAGCGCAGAGTGGGATCACTCAAGTTACTCAATCATTTTTGACCCAGGGAAAATCCTGAAAAAACTTCTCCACAGAACAGGTCAACTCTCAAACAAGTCAAGAAAATGAAGAGGAACCTGTTAAAACAGTTGCATCATCTGTGGTGTAGGTTCACAAAACCCAACATGGAGCAGAAAAATATAATATTCAAACTGTGTCGCACGATGATAATCACTCATAATACAAGCAATTTGTTTAACCTCAAAATGAAGCACACAAAAGAATATTATGAAAGCCAAAAGATATGCTCCGCATTAATTTGTCTATCATTTGTTTTGCAAGAAGTGTTTATATTTATTTCATGTATATTTTCTGCAAGTAGTGTTTATTTTCGTTGCGTTTTTTAATTTATTTTTTAATTTATTTTTTACCCATGTATTTTTCTCTAGAAGATCTCGAGTTTCTTGAGGAAAGTTTATAATGATATTGATCAACAGTATATTAGGCCTGGGCGATAGGGAGATTTGTAAGACATCATTCTATGTCGACACTCATTAACTGACGATGATCGACAATATCGGTAATTGGCAAAACCTGGTAAGTCGCCAGATATATTAAACATTAGCCCAGGGTGTGAAATTTGCACCCGCCAAATGCGACGAGGCTGAATCCAGCTCCTTATTCGCAAGCTCCTCATCCAAATATGGGAATTTCATGCACAGGTAATTTGGCAACAGTGGTGGGTAACCTGTAAGACATCTCGGAAACACATGACAAGAAAGGCTGTTAAACACAAAGACACATGCTTGAAAAAACAAACTTTATTATATTTTTAAGAACAGACAAAAGAAAACTGTCTGAAAACTGTTTGCAAGAATAGTGTCGTCTACAAGAATCCTGCAAATGACCTCAGACCATCTCAGGAGGTGCTCGAAGTTTAATTTGCTTTATTTCACGGAGCAGTTCGCACTTACATTCATTGTGAACACAACTCTTCAGGTTCGCTCAAATATATCTTTGTAATAAAGAAACAAAGACGAAAGTGATTAAATCATAAAATAATACAAGAACATGTTCACCTTGAACCTATAATTGAGTTCTATTTCATTTTCTTTAGGCAGCATTAACTGTAATAGCGAAACGCAATACAAACAAATTCGATAAGAACACACATTTGGCAGCATTATTTTGGAAACGCAAGGAAATATATTAGGCTTACACCTAATATAAAAACTGGTGTTTTCTATTTGTTTAAGCACAGACTAAGTGAAGTAGCAAACTGTTTTTATATAAGTAGAAATTATGTGGGTTGTGTTGAACTTTCTAGAGGTAATGGTTTATTTTTAAAAATACTGTTATTATCTTTACAACTGTCTTTAGTTCTTAATTTTTAGGCTATTAGTAATTTCCCACCTGTTGTTGTAGACGAATACTTAAATGATTGCCATTGAGGCAGCTGGAGACAGTAAATATTTGGATTTCAGAAGATTTTTTTGATCATTTTAATTGCTTTTTTTTGTTTTGTTTAAAGTGCAGTTTGAATTCAGAACTGTCTTTTTGTTTGTTTTTTGCGTTTCAATAAATGAATTTAATTAAGCAAATTCAATAAAGCAAAAATATTCAAAGACCCTCGGCAGGGTGTTTTTTTTTATTTTTATTTATATATATTTTATCCCCTTTTCTCCCAATTTGGAATGCCCAATTCCCAGGATAAGTCTCAGTTGCCTCCGCTTCTGAGACAGTCAGTCCACACATCTTATCACGTGGCTTGTTGTGCATGACACCGCGGAGACTCGCAGCATGTGGAGGCTCATGCTAAACTCCGCGATCCATGCACAACTTACCACGCGCTCCATTGAGAGCAAGAACCCCTAATCTCGACCGCGAGGAGGTTACCCCATGTGACTCTACCCTAGCAACTGGGCCAATTTGGTTGCTTAGGAGACCTGGCTGGAGTCACTCAGCACACCCTGGATTCGAACTCGCAACTCCAGGGGTGGTAGTCAATGTCAATACTCGCTGAGCTACCCAGGCCCCACAACATATCAGACTTAAATGTGGCATGTGAAATTTAGCACTATGGTAAGTATTATTTAAAACCAAGTTTATTGTCAAGCTCCAAATAAAGAGAAAATTATATAATTAATTATATAATAGTAAATATTTGAAAGTATTTAATTCACTAACAGAATTACTCGAACAACATGGTTATTTAATACATAAGCCAATTTGCATTGATTTACCCCCAACATTTTCTATATTGTGATATACTATCATTGCCGTGATATAAAATTACTCATATTGTGAAATAAGATTTTGTTCATATCGCCCACCCCTAATCAGATATTGTCATTGTAATCAACCCTTCGCTAAGCTCCGCCCCCCCTTGGGTACTGTTGCTTGCTCTGACCAGCTTTGCAGATCTTCCCATAGGAATGAATAGGAGATCATCGTGAACGGCGCGGTATTTGGCAAAATATTATCATAAACACAACTGATGATATTATTACGTGGGCTGGAATGAAGAGTGACATTTTTAATACATATTATCTGACTTGTTTTTGTAAAAGAAATTGTTAAATTACACATTTATTTGATTGGAAACTTTGGAGACTGTGAATTGGGGCAAATGATAATCAAAGTCACACAAAAAGAGAAAAGCATCGCTTGATTGAGATTACTCACCTGAAAACATTAGTGTAAGTGAACACACTCACTATGATGCTTTGAACTCTTTATTTACTATCGCCTTTACGAAGATCCAAATCAATACATAAACTAATTAACGTTAAGTTAGTAGCTTTAATTTACACTGGAGGAAATCTAGGTGTCCTTGCTGATGTTATGCAGGTTTATTTGGTCTTGAGGAATGACACTGTTTAATCCAGAGAACGTTCTTCTCAAGATTTATTTAAAGATTTTTTTTTAAAGAAGATAAAACAATGCGTCAATCCTCTTTATGTACCTTGTGCCACAAGTGACCAAACAGTTTTTACATTTTAGATCAATTTGATAAAATCCCACTTAAAACTACTCAAACACACATCACTCTCGTAGGCTCTCATTGTAAAAAGTCAAACACTTGTCAGAGAAATGGCAGCTGGGCAAAAGTTGCGAAGATTGATCAGAAATGCTTTTAAGGCGGGGTTTAGCAAAGGGTCAGTTGTGTACCAGGAATTCAAGCTACATGCATGTAGAAAATTTGGAATTATTTTTTATTGAAGCACTTGCTTTTATATTCCAATGATTTGTCATGGCAGCATTATCCTGAATCCTATAAAAATCACCTTTGCTTAAACCAAAGTGTGCTCAACCTCCATTTAACTATCTTTATGTAATTCTCAGCCAACACAGGTGGTTCAGGGCGTGAAACTACAAACCGGCAGTCGGAGGAGTCGTCCATTCCCAATACCGCTTCTGCTTCGTTACCTGGCCAGTTCAAGCAGCGGCCACCCATGTATAATGCCAGCACTGCCAGTCCCACTGCCCCCACTTCACCCACCACGCCAACCAGCACACCCACTAATAATGCCCCGCCCCCTGCCGCCACGGCAACACAGCCAGACATGCCCACACAGCCGCCCACCACTGCGGCTCAGCCCGCACCCACACCAGCGCCTCCACAAACCCAGCCTAAAAAGAACCTGTCACTCACGGTGAGCACTCCACTTCATGTATCACAAAATTTGGTTTAATCTCCAGTTTGGGGTTCTCACATCTCGTTTTTTTGGTTTCCCACAGAGAGAACAGATGTATGCTGCACAGGAAATGTTCAAGACTGCAAACAAAGTTACACGGCCGGAAAAAGCCCTTATCCTGGGCTTCATGGCAGGATCGCGAGGTATTCTGGCCTTGATTTAATCAGCACTCTTATCAGTTGATTGACAATCGTAGTGTTTCTGTTTGTCCTTAATGACCCTCCTAATGTTTATCTGTCCCAACAGAGAACCCCTGTCCAGAACAGGGTGACATCATACAGATCAAACTGAGTGAGCACACAGAAATTCTGCCTAAAGCGGACGGAACCGGCAGCACAACCATGCTAGTGGACACAGTGTTTGAGATGAACTACTCTACTGGGCAATGGACCCGGCTCAAGAAATACAAACCCATAACCAACATCTCCTGAGGAGAACTGGGTTAACTATACCACACACTCATGAACACCCAATCAGCACGTGTTTACATAGACGCATATGTATACATTCAAACACTCCTCTTCAATGTCATCTGAGGAGGACTGCTTTAAATAACTCACAAAAATATTGTACATGTGCTAGAATGTACATATATTTACGGGCCAAATTCAGAGGTATTGGGAATGTGCTGTAGTGACTCAAAGTGGGGAAATGTTTGGATATTGTTCCAGACAGGTGCAAAGGACTTCTTGTTTGGTGGACCTCATGTCCTATCTCTGTTCCTGCGCTGAAAAAGACAGGGACCCTGTTGTAAGACTTGTTTTCTTTATCTTTTTGTTAACGTTTGTATCGTCTCCCATTTTTAGGCCCATTTCAAATTTTCTAGTGTTGGGGAAATGTGATTAAATCGAGGCAGAGCTTGTTAGATGTCTTAACCTACTTTTGATTGACACGCTATTGTGAGATCTTTAAAAGGGTACAAAAATGCTATTACAGTGTTTCACAAATGAAACAAAAGTTTCTGTCTGTGTTTTCTCACTCAGAATGTTTAGAAAAATGTTCCTCCTTGATCAACGGACAGAAAAATCTAATGAAAACAATAAGTGTAAAACAGGTTATTTTCTGTTTAAAACTTTTCAAGAAAATTTGTTTAGAGGAATTAAATGGAAACCTCTCCAGATTTAAATTGCTGATGGAATTAATTTTGGTTGTTGCAATACACAACCCCAGTAATCACTGAATTATTAGCTTTCACTGCATCTCTAACAACCTGCTCGCTCGAGCAAGAACTGAGTAGATTTCTTTAAGTTTGGTCTCTATCCAAATTTGAGACACAAACGTGAACTGATTATTGTAATGATTTGGGTGTTCGGGAGATGATGTGAAAATGCCTGAGTATGCATGAATTGATGAATTTGGGACAATTGAAAGTGGTTTCTGAATGGAAACCTTGACTCAAGGTGAAAGTTTAGTTAAGAGGTATATTCATCCCCATTTTATGCATGGTATAATAACAACAATGTTCTAGTCAGTATACCATTCTTTGTTCACCAAAGGTCTGTGCAGTTCAAAGATGTAACTACAATTTCTAGATTGATTTGACAAGAGTCTCGTTCAATACAAGAATCCCTTTAAGACAAAGCCATTCCAACACAGTGTGTTTTTCTCTGTGGAAAAAAACCAACAGAATATTTACAAAGGCTAATCATTAATTATCTGAGGAACTTTCTCCTTGTTTGGATTTACTGCTAACTGCATATTACAAATCTCATTGCTCCCAAATGTCTTTAAAAGATTACACTTCAACTTGGAAATCCTTAAAATGACAACTGATTAAAATGTAATCGAGGACATAGTTTCTAACCATTTATTCACCTTAAATCAGAGAGACAGAACTGTTGTGTTGGTGGTGTGTCTCTTTCTGAGATCATGTCTAGATTCAATGATTTTTCCAATGTCAATGATTTCTTCAGTCCTCAAACCACTCCAGGATCTCTCCAGCCTCCAAAGGCCTTTTCCAGGTAGAGTGCCACAGCCAAGGTCAGATGATCTTGAAACTTTCCAGCGACCACCTGCACCCCCAAGGGCAATCGTTCCTTACTCAACCCCAATGGACACTGGGTCACTGGCAGTCCCAGGATGTTCAGGATTCCTAGGAATTTGTGGAGAAAAAAATGGTGGGTGTTGTTTTGTCTTTACTGTTAGTTGTCTTCTTTACTTTCATTATTTTACCCTTTTCAAAGAACTGGTCTGATTCTTTTTTTTTACCATGAAACATTTACTGTTGAGGCAGTCTGAATGACCCAAGGCTGCTATTAAGCTTTAAAGAATAGTTCTCTAGTTGTAATGCCTGAAAACTAAAATGTGGCTTAGTGGTTCAAGACCTGATCTAGTAACTGCAAATTGGTAGGGTCACAATAACCCCACGATAACCAGTAATATAATACTATACAGTATGTTACTGTAGATTAAAAATGTAAGATCAATGACATAATTTAAAGGGATAGTTCACCCAAAAATGTAAATTCTTTCATCGTTAACTCACCCTCATGCCATTTCTCCTGCTGAAAAGAAATTATGATTTTTAGAAGAATATCTCTGCTTTGTAGGGCCATACAATGCAAGTGAATGAGTGTCAAATTTTTAAAGCTCAAAAATGCACATAAACAGCATAAAAGTAATCCATATGACTCTAGTGTTTAAATCCATATCTTCTGAAGTGATATATGTTAGGTGTAGGTGAGAAACAGATCGATATTTAAGTCCTTTTATGCTAGAAATTCTTCTCCCTGCCCAGTGGGGGGTGATATGCACAAGGAATGTGAATCACCAAAAACACAAGAAGAATGAAAAAGTTAAAGTGGAGACTGACTGAGCAGAAAGGAGAATTAATAGTAAAAAAAAAAAAAAAAAAGACTTACATTTTGACCTGTTTCTCACCCACACCTATCATATCGCTTCTGAAGGCATTGATTTAACCACTGGAGTCTTATGGTTTACTTTTATGCTGATTTATGAGGTTTTTGGAGCTTAAAAATTTTGGCACCCACTCTTTTGCATTGTATGAACCTAAAGTTTGTGTTCAGCAGAATTAAAAAAGTCATACACATCTGGGATGGCATAAGGGTTAGTAAATGATGAAAGAATTTTAAATTTTGGGGTGAACTAACCCTTTAAGGGTTAGGATTGTCAAAAATTACTAACATCACTAAATTATTGTCAAGAATGTTTTTTTTTTTTTTTTTTTTTTTTAAACTTCCACACTACCATTTATGTTCAAATGGAAAAATGCATCTTGTCTCCAGGCCTGCTACAACATAAAAAGAAGGATGTAGTTTTAAGCAGTGGTTACCTGTGTAAGCAAAGTTAAAAGGAGCAAAGAGGGGATGATGGTGTTTAGAGGCGAGAAGAGGATGTGAGGGGTAAAGCAGCACTCCATCTGTCCTCAGCAGTTCCTCCATCTCTCTCTGTAGTTCCTCCTTCTGCTTTAAGATGAACTGAGAAGGCACAGAGCTGTGAATGCTCTCTGACAGAGCCAGACCTGAAATCAGCCATAAGAAAGCTACATGACACATGGAGCAGTGAGAGTCTCCTTCACCCATCCAAAGGTTGTTAGATTGAACCAAGGAAAACCAAAAATTGTCTTCTCACACTCACTAAAGAAAGCATCTGATTGTCTATGTACAAATTAGTTTTGAATTTTGAGGCAACCGAACAAGTCCTAATAATCCCGAAAAAAAATTGTGTGTAAAGTTACTGCATTACCAATAGCAGCCAGTGTGTGTTCAGATCTTCAAAAAGTACACTTTATAAGCTCCCACATGGGCCAAACAGAGCCTCCATCTGCCATCAGCTCAGCAAAAGGTTGTGGAGGCTGCAATGCACACACACACGATCCAAACTTACTCTTATTCTCTGGATGTGCAAAGTGCTTGCTGCTTTTGTTGTTAAAATCATGTACTCAAAAACAAAAAAAAAAGCTTAGTTTGAAAGCTACTGAGTTAACAATGACATCTATCGGCGTGGCCAAGACGTCTTGAGATTCTAGTCTTGATTTAATTGCTTATTGTGTTCAGAGTTACTACACACCTTGCCATCTCTACCAGGAAGAGCCATGAATGTGTCCCAGATCTGAAAAGAGTATTTGAGCTGAGGAAATCTAACTTCCTTTACCGTTACTCCCAGATCAGCCTCTAAACGTGCAACCACCTGTCAAACAACCGTAACAAATTATAGTAATCTTTTATTTCACTTAAGTACTTGTTTCATGTTGGCAAATCTGTCAAAACTTTTCAAATAAGGTTTTCATCAGTACTTTTACATTTATAGTATTTACGTTTGAACATTTGTCAATGCTATAATATTTTCCCCAAAAAATGTAAACACTGTGGCTCTGTGGCACCATCAGAACATTGCACTGTTTGAGCAACCAACCCCCCCCCCCCCCCCCAAAAAAATTCTGACACCCCCTTCCCAGTCCAGTGAAGAGACAACCACTTTCCCACCCTAAAGATCACATCTTGGTACCCTTAGTACTGCCGACCTGCCAGAAGTGCCAACATTGGCTCAACCAATGGCATGAGTTTTATTTTTCCCTCCAAAGGCAGCCAGGGGGAGTGTAAAACTCTATACTTTAGTTGTTTACAGTTGTAT
Source organism: Myxocyprinus asiaticus (assembly GCF_019703515.2). Taxonomy (NCBI): domain Eukaryota; kingdom Metazoa; phylum Chordata; class Actinopteri; order Cypriniformes; family Catostomidae; genus Myxocyprinus; species Myxocyprinus asiaticus. The sequence goes on from NC_059344.1 coordinate 22,215,318, forward strand.
TTACAGGATGAGTTAATTGTAGTTGTTTTGATATGATTCTCACCCTCTTTTGAACTTCAATGAGCTGTTTGTCTACTGGCGATGTCAAAGGAGATCTGCCATCATCTACTATGGTGAAGAAACGCAATTTTTTTCAGATCCACCTTTTTTGAGAGGGAGAGCCTGGAAAAATATATATTTGGAATATATATTTCCACATCTACAAGTCTGATTTATATCTTTGCGTGTGAGATGTACTTGTCTGCATTGTGTCCAGCCATTATCCTCAGAAAAGGGAGAAGATCTTCAGCCTAGCGGCACACTGGACCAGTGCACAGGTAGTCTTCTTGGAGACCAGAACATGGGGGAAACTGACCGTCATTTGATACCACACCTAAAATAGAATAAAACTGAGTCCCTTTATCTCTCTGACAGAAGCACATACACTTTCCCTATTAACTGAAATATGGATGTGTTTTTCTGATTGTCTTTTTTGCAGGACACAGACCTGGTGTGGTTTTGTGTCCAAATATCCCATTGAAAAAACATGGCATACGGATACTTCCTCCGATATCAGAGCCGATGCCTATCACAGATGCACCACTGCCTATGATACTACCCTCTCCACCTACAGGAAAGAAGATATAGGTGTTTATTGTAATCATATAGCTTACACTTTACTGCCATCTTATTGAGATGTTATAGTCAACTGAAAGTCAAAATAATGGAATTAATATTGTGATATTTAAATGTAATTTCTGTACTGCCTTAAAGTTTGTTTACATTTACAGTATATATAATGGATGAACACCACTTAATGGAAGACCTGAACTTCCTCTCAATGTCATAGGGGTGGTTGGTAATGCCATAAAGGTGGTTGCTGGACTCCATCCACATGCAAAGCTCACTGGTGTTGGTGACACCTAGCGGAATTGCTCCAGCTCTCTTCAACAGGGCCACAGTAGGAGCATCCACACTCGCAAGTGATTCAGCCCGGGATATCAGCCCGGTGGAGTTGGGCATACCTGTGGGAGCAGGTGAAAAAGAGCACATAACAGATCCACTAATGGATAATCTCTAATACCCATTTTATTTCTAAAGTGAAGCTTGTCTCTGTGACTGAACAATAGAAAAATTAAGCACAACTGGTTTGACGTCATCCCAATTGGATCTTAAAGCAAAGGTCACTTGTGTTAGATGTTAAAGTCCATACAAAAGAACAACATTTTAGGCAGTATTTGTATAGGGCCTATAATAGGCTTGGGTGAGTAGTGTGCATGGCTGAGATGAAGGGAGATAAAGTCACAGAGCATGGTCAAGAGAGCATTATGGGTAGTGTACCTTGGAGAGCAAAGGCCTCTTTGACAGATAATGGAACACCCAGCAGAGGAAATCGATCCCTCAGAACTTCTGCCCCATTCTCCTCTATTAGTTTATCTGCATGAGCAGCCTCCAAAAGGGCAGATGCGAACCTAAAAGAGTGGACAATGTACGGGTGTCTCTTCATCTATGGGCGAGTTTAGCCCTGTGTGGACATCTAGAAAGTAAACTCTCTGAGAGAGAAAAAAAACACTCTTCACACTCTCACTTTTTTATTTAATTTGTCTACCAACACTGTCCAACAATATATGTTTCACAGGAGAATTTGGTGCCTTTTTTTTTTTTTTTTTTGTTTTGTTTGTTTTTGAAAATTACTAGGATGGTGTAATTTCCAGAACATTTAAAATATGTGTTGTGTTTAATACAATTACAGTATGTGGTGGAAATGATATATTTATTGTTTTTGGAATAAAAATGGCTGACTGCTTTGTCTATCTCAGGCTAATTTCATAGCTATCATTTTATGTATCTTAAATACATACAAATAATAATAATTAAAAAAAAGATTGTTTATATCACACCTTATTCAGATTATCATAGTTTTAGACATGTAATAACGTTTTGTTACTTTGATTCATAGTTTAATATTAAAAGTCTGTGTCTGAGACAAAACTAAAACAATAACATTTCTACAGAAATGCTATTTGAAAGTACCAAAAATTTGCTAAAAAGTTTTCAAGTCAGTTTTAATGTGACCTTCATATCACAAACAGAAAAAAAAGTTGAAATCAACTCCTGGGACATAAGACTGCCTAAAGTTGGAGAAACACCCTAATGTGTGCAGTGATATTGGTGTACAATAGGGAGATGTCCTGTTTAAACATGTATAAATATTGTTAATAGCTCAATAAAGTGACGGGCTCACCTGTCTTTGACCATAGCATTGAGCAGTGGGTTTACTTCCTGTATCCTGTCAATGTAGGCCTGGACAACATCCACACTAGTAACCTATATTTACAGTTTAAAAAGGTAATGTTTTTTTACAATAAGGTTCTATTCGTTAATGTTAGTAAATGCATTCATGAACTAACAATCAACAATAATTTTTGACATTTATTAGTCTTAATGTTAATTTATAAATATAGTACTGTTCATTTTTAGTTCATGTTAGTACAAACTGCAAACCAATGTTAACTTTGAAAATATACCAGTTTATGTAGAAATTAGCATTTACTATAGATTAACAGATGCTGTAGAAGTATTGTTCATTTCTAGTTTAACAATTGCGTTAAATGTTAATAAGTACAACTATAGCATATAACGCAGAAAGGCAGGAAGTAAAACATTCATCCCCTTCTATACCCTTAAGGATTGTATTTTTTTACTCCATATACAGGAGCTTATGCCCATTAGATAAATAAGTAATGTCCATTGCTCATGTTCCAGAAGAATATAAACTACACTGAAATGTTAGTAAACGTCAAAACTAAAAACTGTGTGGAGGATTTCATTACAGCTGTACAAGCATACAGAAGCATAAAACTGTTCCCAATGTCAGTAGGATTTTGTCATTCTACAGTGGGAGGTAAAGGTCACTTAAAGCCTACTAGCTCAAATCAATATTTTCTTAGAATCCATTTGAAGGTCGCAAAAAGTCAACTTTTGTTTTTACTTCAGAGCCCTTTGTAACACTCGTCCAAGATCACTTGAGCCTAGACTACAAATATATATTCTGCTACACAAGTATGTCTACTATATCCAGCATTACACTGACTTAATGCAATAAAACCTGCTTCCTTAAATGTATCTAATACAATCACTGTTACAATAGACAAACTGCATTTTGCAAAAGGCTATTGGTTGTTTACCTGTAAACAGTCATTCTTTTAGTGCACAGACTGCACACTGCTATTGTTGCCTGACACTGTTTTGTATGGGAGGACTTTCAGGACTATTTTCAAAACAAATTGTATTTGCAATTGTGTTTTCTATTTGTGGACACATCAATTGTGACATAATCCAAATGCAAAAGTCTGCCAAATTTCAAATGGAAAAGCAAAGTCCATTTGCAATTGCATTTCCTATGTCTTACATGACATGAGTCGCATACAATAATTTGTTAGACTTTGAATTATAATTCTGTCTTTAGTCACTATAAACAGCCATTGTATGACATCACTGAGCAGTTTTTTTTTTCTTCACAATTTCTCCTTTTGTGTTAAGCATATAAGTTATAACAACACAAGTGAGTAAACAATGATTGAATTGTAATTTTTAGGTGAACTAATCCTTTTAGAACCAAGGGAATGTAAACTTTTGAACCGGATCATTTGTTTAAATTCAGTTACTATTTTGTCTTGTGGGATATACAGTATGTATCTGGCCCAAAAGTTGTTGAGGTGGGGGTTTTGGGGGGTGTCGCTGTCCTTTTCTGCATATCGCGGCGCCGTTTTGTGGCCCGTTCTGCGTAACGCGGTGGCCGTTTGGGAAAAGTCTGGTTCTCCAGTTGGCCAGTCCGCCTATTATTTCTTTAGATAGCGATCATTTTAGATAAAACTAAATTAAATATTGTGTATAAATGATGCTGCATCTACGCCCCTATGTCAGTGTAAGTCCAAGACAACATTTTAAAAACGTAAAAAAAAACCAACCAATCATTCATTTTCATAGCGGCAACCCCCTTACCAACGCCCATACATTGAAAAGATATTATGTATTATTTTCAAATGCATGCATAGATAGTGTCTGGCAGATAGCATCTTTGACAGAAATAATGCCACTTTAAAGCTCAAACCTCTCTTTTACGGATCTTCTGAGCCAGTTGCACTGCAGACAGTGTAAGCAGTGGGTTTCTGATTGGAGGGACATGTTTAGGTCCGCTCGAGCTCCCGGGTGAGATCAGCCTAAAAAGAGCCAAGAGCAGCCCAGGCACGAGGACCATGAGCCAGTGCTGAAAGTGCTCTCCGACTGTCCAAGCCATTGTGACGTGCTGAGAGAGCAGTGTATACACACACATCATCATCATTATCATCATCACCCCTCACAGATACACCTGCGGACACTGAACCTTTGAACCTCAGTTATTACAACACCATGGAGTCACTATACATGGTTCATTTATGAACAAGGAAGTGTATACACTCCGGTGTTCAACACTTTTATTACTATGCCCCTCATAAACTGATAAACTGTAAGTTAAGATCAAATGTCAAGGCTCAGTTTTTTTCTTTTTTTTTTTTTTGAAGTTATGACGTACTTTGGTGAATAAGTTTCAATATACAGTGTTGGCTATTTTCTCTCTCTCTCTCCACCTTCACAGATCAATATTAGGTTAACTACAGTGCTATGACTTGTTTTATTTCTGTAACTAAGTATTACATTTCCACAATTAATTCAGTCTGAATCACTCAATGTACAGATTCAATTTAAATGTTGATACTTTCAGCTTTAAGTTTGCCTATTTTTTTTTCTTTTGTTTTTTTTTTAGACAATACATCAAGATGCTGATTGCTCAGCAATGCAAAGCGCCTCTGATTCTGCACAGCATTTACATACAACCAAAGCTTAAAGCCTTACCATAACTGAAACTTTATCACTAATGCTGCTTTGTAAACACTTGCTGAGTTCGGAATGGCATATTACCCATACTACTCACCATATGTGTCTAGAAATAGTATGAATAGTATGGTAGTATGCCATTTCGAACTCAACCACTGACATTTCCTTTAGGATATGCAAATCGAGTTATTCTTGTTAATTGGCCTTGTGCCACAAGATGGCAGCATAAAGTAATACATCCCCAATGAAAGCTGCACAAAGGTGCAGAGATATGTAGCACAATGCTATTTCTGGCACAACTGACCTCTTCATTCATTAATTAGCATAACTGGACGTAGAGAAGGACCATGTTAATACAAATAATTGTAATTTTATCACCACACAGAATGAAATTCTTATGTATTAACATATTGAGCACTGTACGCATGACTGCTGCTCTATAAACTGACCAGTGACCAATAAGGTTTTTCCTCGCCGACCGTATGCATGTAATATCTAAAGTCTTGCCTGTTTAAAAAGACCAGTTTAACACAAGGCATAAAAAAAGCACTTTGTCTCCCATCAGTAAAGTTGGAAACTGGTCCTTCATCAGTCTGACATGAACCAATTGTTAAAGTCCTTCTCTACATGTCAAAGTGAAAATTGTTGAAGCTTTTTGGTTTACATGTGTATAATTACAGCATTAAAGTAAATATTAATTTTTTTTATATCTGGATTGATGACATTGCTTGTAAACTAAATTGCTTGCAAATTAAAACATAATTCTTAAAAACATTCAAACATCCTTGAATGTCCTTGAGTGGCCCAGCCAGAGCCCAGACTTGAACCCAATCAAACATCTCTTGTTATTTTGTGACCATGATGTACAATATAGATGCATTTTATTTCTAAAGAAAAGGAAAAAAAGATTTTATTTAATGTTGCACACTAGAGAAATCATAGAAATAATCTTGCTAATTGGTCCTGTGCCACTAGATGGCTGCATAAAGTTGAAAAAAAGCCAGGTAAATACAGTGCATTCAGATAGTATTCATTTTTTTCACATTTTGTTCTGTTGCAGCCTTGTGCTAAAATGCTTTAAATTATTTTGTCACATCAATCTATACTCAATACCCCATAATGACAAGGCAATAACCAGATTTTTGATAACTTTGCAAATTTATTAAAAAGAAAAAAATTAAATATCACACTGACATAAGTATTCAGACCCTTAACTCAATACTTAGTTGAAGCATCTTTGGCAGCGATTTCAGCCTCAAGTCTTTTTGGGTATGATGCGACAAGCTTTGCACACCTGGATTTGGGGATTTCTGCTATTCTTCTCTGTAGATCCTCTCAAGCTCTGTCAGGTTGGATGGGGACCGTCGGTGGACAGCCATTTCAGGTCTCTCCAGAGATGTTCGATTGGGCTCAAGTCCGGGCTCTAGCTGGGCCACTCAAGGACATTCACAGAGTTGTTCCTAAGCCACTCTTGCGTTGTCTTGACTGTGTGCTTAGGGTCATTGTCTTGTTGGAAGGTGAACCTTCAGCCCAGTCTGAGGTCCTGAGCACTCTGGACCAGGTTTTCATTAAGGATATCTCTGTATTTTGCTGCGTTTAGCTTTCCTTCAACCCTGACCAGTCCCCCAGTCCCTGCCAGTGAAAAACACCCCCACAGCATGATGCGATCACCACCATGCTTCACCGTTGAGATGATATTGCGCAGGTGATTAGCAGTGCCTGGTTTCCTCCAGACATGACGCTTGGAATTGAGGCCAAAAAGTTCAATCTTCATTTCATCAGACCAGAGAATCTTGTTTCTCACAGTCTGAGAGTCCTTCAGGTGCTTTTTTGTGTCTTGCACTGAGGAGAGGCTTCCATCTGGCCACTCTGCCATAAACCCCAGATCGGTGGAGTGTTGCAGTGATGGTAGTACTTCTGAAAGTTTCACCCATCTCCACACATGATCTCTGGAGTTCAACCAGAGTGACAATCAGGTTCTTGGTCACCTCTCTTACCAAGGCCATTCTCCCCCGATTGCTCAGTTTGGCCGGGCGGCCAGCTCAAGGAAGAGTCCTGGTTGTTCCAAACTGCTTCCATTTAAGAATTATGGAGGCCACTGTGCTCTTGGGAACCTTTAATGCAGCCAAAACAAATTTGTAGCCTTCCCCAGATCTGTGCCTCGACACAATCCTGTCTCTGAGCTCTGCAGGCAGTTCCTTTGACCTCATGGCTTGGTTTTTGCTCTGATATGCATTTTCAGCTGTGAGACCTTATATAGACAGGTATGTGGCTTTCCAAATCATGTCAAATCAATTGAATTTGCCACAGGTGGCCTCCAATCAAAGTGCAGAAACATCTCAAAGATGATCCAGAGAAATGGGATGCACCTGAGCTAAATTTCAAGCAACATAGCAAAGGGTCTCAATACTTATGTCAATGTGATATTTCCAGTTTTTTCTTTTTAATAAATTTGCAAAGTTATCAAAAATCTGTTTTTTGCTTTGTCATTATGGGGTATCGAGTGTAGATTGATGTGAAAATAATAATAATGATAATAATTTAAAGCATTTTAGCATAAGGTTTCAACATAATTCAACAAAAAATGAAGGGGTCTGAATACTTTATGAATGCACTGTAAATGGCATAAAACTGCCTAGACACTTTTGGCGTGATGTGCTAGTTCTCGGAGATGTGTAATAATTTGAACCTTTTCAGTCTTTCGTTTGGATCCTTTATCCCATCATATTTTCCTTACCCAGTGGATCTATATGAAGTTCTGTAACATTTTAAAGATCACAGGCCTAACAGAAGCCTCACTGTGTCCCATGAGGTCAGCAGGTCAATTGGGACAGAAAGTTTTTAGGTGCTTCGTGACCCCCTTCATAATGCATGTGCACAAACATACACACACAGAATGTACAATCTCTCATGCAATTCTACACCTTATTAACAGCAATAGGAGCATATATTGTAAATCTCTGTAAACTCAAGCATGACTCATCAATTCAAGAAACCTGATGTATGCTTTATTTACCATGTGATATTTTCTATTCTTGCACCATGCAATTCATCAGTTGTTTGAGTCTAAATGTCAAACTGCTTTACCAGGGTCTACAAATTATTAGGTAACTACAGCAATGGCGTAAATTCCGTTTTTAATTTTGCCATAAAATTATTTCATGAATAATATATATATATATATAATATTATTATTATTATTATTATAACTCGGCAAAAAAAGAAACGTCCCTTTTTCAGGACACTGTATTTTAAAGATAAATTTGCACAAATCCAAATAACTTAACAGATCTTTATTTTAAAGGGTTTAAATAATGTTTTCCATGCTTGTTTATGGTTAATTGAACAATTAATGAACATGCACCTGTGGAACGGTCATTAAGACACTAACAGCTTACAGACGGTAGGCAATTAAGGTCACAGTTATAAAAACTTAGGACACTAAAGAGACCTTTCTACTGACTCTGAAAAACACCAAAAGAAAGATGCACAGGGTCCTTGCTCATCTGCGTGAACGTGCCTCAAGCATGCTGCACGGAGGCACGAAGACTGCAGATGTGGCCAGGGCAATAAATTGCAATGTCCATACTGTGATACGCGCTACAGGGAGACAGGAAGGACAGCTGATCGACCTCGCAGTGGCAGACCATGTGTAACAACACCTGCACAGGATCGGTACATCCGAATATCACACCTGCGGGACAGGGACAGGATGGCAACAACAACTGCCCGAGTTACACCAGGAATGCACAATCCCTCCACCAGTGCTCAGACTGTCAGCAATAGGCTGAGAGAGGCTGGACTGAGGGCTTGTAGGCCTGTTGTAAGGCAGGTCTTTACCAGACATCACCAACAACAACATCGCCTATGGGCACAAACCCACCTTCGCTGGACCAGACAGGACTGGAAAAAAGTGCTCTTCACTGACGAGTCGCGGTTTTGTCTCACCAAGGGTGATGGTCGGACTCGCGTTTATCGTCGAAGGAATGAGCGTTACACTGAGGCCTGTACTCTGGAGTGGGATGGATTTGGAGGTGGAGGGTCCGTCATGGTCTGGGGCGGTGTGTCACAGCATCATCGGACTGAGCTTGTTGTCATGGCAGGCAATCTCAACGCTGCGTATTACAGGGAAGACATCCTCCTCCCTCATGTGGTACCCTTCCTGCAGGCTCATCCTGACATGACCCTCCAGCATGACAATGCCACCAGCCATACTGCTCATTCTGTGTGTGATTTCCTGCAAGACAGGAATGTCAGTGTTCTGCCATGGCCAGCGAAGATCCTGGATCTCAAGTTCCCCCAGGAACTTGCAAGTGCCTTGGTGGAAGAGTGGGGTAACATCTCACAGCAAGAACTGGCAAATCTGGTGCAGTCCATGAGGAGGAGATGCACTGCAGTACTTAATGCAGCTGGTGGCCACACCATTTTAAGACAAATGTTTTGTGAAAAATATAATGTGCTTAAGACTTTTGAAAAGTACTGTGTGTGTGTGTGTGTGTGTGTGTGTGTGTGTGTGTGTGTGTGATTGATTGATATATATATATATATATATATTAGACTATACTTGTGAGACCCAACCTGGACCTCACTAGTCACTGATTTGCAGTGTTGGATACGTTACGCACAAAAAAACATCCATTACTACTACAAATTACTTCTCTAAATTGTAATTAGATTACACTACTCATTACTTCATGGGAAAAGTAATCACATTACTAATTACTTTTGTTACTTTTAAAAAACACTTTTCACAGAAATGTTTTTGTTTCCACTCAGCAAATTCAAAATAATATCTATATTTTCTCCTTGTTCATTGTCACCTGCAAGTCATACACGGCACCACACACACTTCTGCCTTAAAATGATTCGGAAGTGACTCTTCAGCTGTCACAGAAAGGCAAACATATATAACATTAAAAACATAAATGTTACCTAACTGATATAGTGAAAACTCTATACAACCGACTTGTAAGCCATCTGAAGCTTACTAGTAAAAATGGCTCGTAAATCAGACACATCATGTTTAGCTTTACATCTGATGTGTAGTTTTGTGTGAGTGTAAGTTGTTTAGGGGATGGAAAATATCATTAGCTCATAAATAACTCAACAGTGAATGCCTTGTTCAATAATTCATACATCATAGATTTGATAGCATGGTGTTATCCTCCTATAACATTTCTCACAACACTGCAGGCCGGTTAGTCGTGAATTTACGTGCCAAAATCTATAGAATCAATAATGTCCTGCTCATGCTCGAAACAGAAACAGAGTATGCTCTTGAATGTTGCGCTGAAACGTTACAGTCTAATGTTAGGCTTGTGGTGCTGTGGTGCGAGGTTGCACGTTACTGTTAACTAATTTTAGGCCTAATATTGAGATGTTCTCGCCTGGCTTTTTTGCGTCAGGAGTTATCAATGTCTCGCAAAGTAAACACGTGCGAATGCAAACTGTCCATCTTCGGGCACGCGCTTCGCCTGACCCTTCTATCAAACCCTTTGAAGTCACAGAAATACACGTGAGCGCGCGCCCCTGCAGGTGAGCTGCTGCTGCTGGACACGCCCAGGTGACTCGCTTCCAATAAGAACTCAAATTCACTTTGAACACATTTCCTGCGAGTGCACACACAGATGCAAATCGGGGCTTCCCGTTTACTCGTTTATATATGAAACATGAGTGAAACCGACGCATCCGATAATTTCAGGATATTTACAAGCTGGCAATAAGTGGATGGTGGTGAAGCGAAGACTTCTTAAATTGATACCTGTAGAGCAGCTCGTCGCAGGTAATCTGGGGGACTGTCGACGCTGCATTACGATGAACGGAACAGTCACAAAATCGTGATAATAATTCTGCCAAGGTTGCTTCGGAGGGTAAAAGACGCTATACAAACTGTTTAAAACGCATGAAGGGGTTTGGGAGACGTCACAACAGCTCGGATCGCCTCACTTCTCTATGTATAATTTATTACCTACAGTCCGACTGTAGCGGAAGATGCCGCTCTCCGTTTAACTCTATCATTTACAGCAGACCAACTTCACCAAAACATGCATCACGAGACTCGCTCTTGCAAATGCACGGCAGGCAGATAGTAGGCTAATCGGGAGATTTAAATGTATGTGTAATGTACATCGAATGAGGCGAGACATCAGTGTGGAGTAAGCGGCGCACGAGACCTGAAGATCGGTGCAACATCGGCGAGACGGTGTTTGCAGCACGCGCAAGCCGCATTCGGTACAAGACGGAGTTCAGTAAACTACGCTTGACGGGCGCCGGACTCTCTACTGGGACTGTGCACAGCCTTTCTTAACTAAATATCGAGGCGGACCGCTCTTTTTTTCTTGTCAAACAATTACAGGGACCTTGAAACTGTATGTCAGTGTCGCACCAGTGTAAGAGATATGTAAACGCTCGTGCTGGAATTTAAAGTGCGCGAGATCATGTCATCTGGGACCAGCGTTATGGACCACGATGACCTGGAACTGGAGGCTTCGGATTCCACCGCGCACAGCATTCACGGGGCACACCGGCCCAGGCCCTCCTCTTACCGGGCGCTGCGCAGCGCCGTGTCCAGCCTGGCACGAATAGATGACTTTATCTGCGAGAAGATCGGCTCAGGTTTCTTTTCGGAGGTGTTCAAGGTAGATATGTCCTTTATGTGTCACTGGTAGATTTACACATTTCTGTTGCTGCATTTTCCAGCACAATATTTGTTTAAAGGTGCACTAATATATGCATCATTATGTGACTTCCATGACTTTGGACAAGTGGACAACTAACCATACTTTTTCACGTATGTTTGTGCTGTCATAACATGCCTCCAAGTGTTGCAGCCCTTTAAAGGTCTTTTATGATCCATTACACACTCAAAATGATTGATCAGACAGAGAGAACTGCCTTATGAGTCACTTTGCAAAATAAGAATGGTAACCCAAGCAGAAGGGTCGTGACCTGTGTACAGTAGGTCTTAGTTGGTATGAAAGTGGATACCTGTTGACAAGGCACGCAGGTGTGCTGGAAACCCTTCTCTGGTGTTTGTGAGTGTGCATGTGAGACTAAGAGAGACTTTTAAAGTTCACCCTGTCACCCAGTTTACTGACCACACACCAAATATGGTCAGAACTTCCTACCAGTTATTGCTGCATTCTAGAATGTCACTGCTGATATGGTCAATATATATGCAAATATGCTGTAGCTGCTATTTGTTTCTGTCTGGAGTGAAAGTGTTATGGTATATGTAAATATGACTTTTATTATTGTGACATTAAATGCTGTGCAGCCTCATTGAATAGATCAGCATAAAAAATAACATTTATTTTCATTTGTTTTGAATTTAATCTCGAGTTAGATTATTTTCCTCTCTAGTTGCATCAATGGCCTACAACAATACTGTTGAGCAGTCTCGCAGTATCTGTACCCGTTGTGACAGATCCTTCGGGATCTTCCTCTTTTTATTTTTAGAGTCTGCAGTCTGTAGCAATAGTAAGGAGTTTTGCTCTTGACTGAAATCTGTTTCTGTTCATTCTCTTGTAATTGTTTTTGTTCCATCTCAAGGATGTCTGCTGGGTTGGTCAGACAAAACCTCAAGGCATGTCTTCATCTGTTCAACTAACGACTTTGTTGATATTTCATCAGTTCTGCAGAGGAAAAAGCAATTGTTCAGCTGTTACGTTCTTCCTCCTAACTACTGCAGTTCTCCATTTTTTTTTCTGCCTACTTTTATAAAATCAGACTGATGAAAGACGAAGGAATGTTGGTTTGATACCCAGGTTCATTGTGGGATCAGCAGACTGTCTTCCTTTCAAGTTGTGCCAAGACAAAAGTAGCTGTTTAGGTGAGATTTCTGAACAAGATGCTGATTGATCAGGACAGCCAGAATTCAGAGTCATGGAGCATGTTTTTTTCTGTTGTAGCACTTGGGCTGTGTATTGATACAGATTTCCCATTTCGATTCATTTTTCTCAAGCTTTCGATTCCAATTTTGAAACAATATCGATTCATATGGTTTATTTCAGTTATAATGTCCATTTTGATTACAAAAAAATTCTCTCCCAGATATTGCTATTCATTAAACTGGGGAGTTTCTAACTTGGTACATAATTACTAAAATATTATTTTCACTAATGATATTTTATTAGTTTTTCTAGAGCTGCCCCCTAATAGTCGACCAAATTTTAATTAGTCAGTTGGTCGCAGAAAAAAAAAAACTCTACAGGAAGTGGTGAAGTCACGCAGTCTGTGGCGGACAGATAGTTAACACGGCTGGTCCATGTGGTAATTATGTCGGGCAGGAAATCCAAACATTTGCCTATCATTCACTGACCTCAAACATGGCTTATCATTTGAAACATGTAAGTAGTAGCCTAACGTTAGCCACTTTACATGGCCGCTCACTCTAACGTTAACCTAGATAAATGCGCGCTGTTATTAGGCGCATATCCAAGTGTTCGTGTGGAGTGTGGAAGCTAAATTAGTACTGCGCTTGTTGCGTGACATGTTTAACTTAACATGCATTTCTCTATTGGTGCATCCACTGTGCTGCGGAGATGACGAGTCAGCATCGTCAGCTTCATCTTTGCAGCCGACACTGACTCAGAAAACACTAGATTATTAATAAATTATTAAAATGTTCAGACAGTCTTCTTTCTGTTTTTTCTGACACATTCATAATCATTACTTTTGCTGGAGCACTGCGGCAAGCTTTATGCATGCTTAATTTATATTTTAAAGGCTCATTATTGCGGTTTAGTTGTTCTCTGTAATGTAGAACAGTGTTAGCAATGTTACATATACTTTCTCAGTCCTGGAACTCAAACCATTTTCCAGTATATATTTAAGTAATTTAATATCATAAACGTGTGACTAGTTGACTAATGGCTTAAATGAACGACTACTAGTTGACTAGAAAAATCTTTGGTCGGGGGCAGCCCTAAGTTTTTCATCAGTTTTGTTCACATTTAAAATGAATTGAATGTGTTAAAAACGGTACTGTCTCTTTAACAAAACCGGCATTTCAGTAAAGAGCGTCTGTAGATGTGCGTATGTTGACGAGAGAGATTAGAATGGCTTTACCTCATCCGTGCTATGCGTGATTGGAATTAAATATTTATTTTAACAACTGACTGTAAAGAACAGAAAGGGTATTAAAAGAAACATTATTCAATGACAAATTTGCGTGGATCTCATCTTTGGACTCACTGAACAAGTTAAACTAAACCTTTACTATCAACACTCGGTGAAAAAATCTTGCTGCTGTATTCTTCACTACTATACTACACAATTACTGGTGATAGAAATCTGAACATTTACAAGCCAGTGGCTAATCATAGATATTTTAATCGATAGCGCGAAATTTGGTTGGAAATGTGAGCGAGTTTCTCTCATTGTTGTAGAGGGTTGTGCATACCATAAAAGATCTGTCATGAATCGATATCAAGATCATTGAAATGAAGATCGCAATGCAACGAAAAAACAATATTGAACCAGTTTACACTTGGTATTAAGATGCATCTCGGATGATCCAATCACATTTGGTCAGTTGAGACACATGGCTGTTTACATCTGGTCACTTAAACATGTATCCTGTGACCACTTGTGTTCAGATTTGGAGGGGAGGGTCTCTGATTTCATTGTGACATACATCAGTCACTCTGTCAGTGTGCTACTGCATGATAATAAACCACAAAAAAGCACTGTTTCTCCCAGATGCATCTGAAATTTGATCTAAGCACAAACAATACATTTCGAGCAGAATTATCCATAATTTTACTGGACTACCTGTTTTAAAGGAGCTTCAGATGTGTGTGCTTCTCATGAAGTTCTTGTGCTTTTTATTTATCCGCTTTTTTACGTTTTCTGATCAGATGGTTATTTCCTTTTAAACCACTTGTAACCAGCAAAGTTTTAACTCTCTCATTTTAGAGCAGCGGTAGGTTGACAGGTAAGGGGAGGCACTTCACTGCTGTCTGGGATGCATACGGGATGAATTAGTGGTAATTACACCTCAAATTTGATGTGGTCAAATGCATTTTTGACCTCCTTATGTGGTTTTTGTGATCCGATCACAAAACGTTTTAGACCTGTATTTAGCGCTGACCACATGTGATTGGATCACCAAATATGCATCTTAATACCAGATGTAAATGGAGTCATTTTTACCCAGTCCTAAGTAGCACCACTGTGTGGAAGAAATGTGAATGAATCCCAAGTATATATACGGGGTATATATAATGGCCCTAAAAGTGTTTGTATGGTTAAGGCACACAAAAAAATGTATGAATGTCATTGCATTACACAACTAAAAGATTAAACCAAATTTATATTTTTTAAAGATGGCACAAGTGAAATATTCAATAAAAAATTGTTAGATTTAAAATGTAAAAATTACATTTACATATGTAGTTGGCAAACGTTTTTATTCAAGCAACTGACAATTCAGTCAAGGCATACATTTTATCAGTATGTATTTTCCCTGGGAAATGATGTTGATTGTAACATGGTCGACCAGCTAAACAACAGAATAAGTTAGATGGATAGACAGGTAGAAAAGACAGACAAAGAAAGATAGATTAATTCATTCATTCAGCATCATTTGTTTACAGATACAACCTCTAAAATTCTTAGTGTAACTTTAGTGTCAGCCTTGTCTGAATAGCTAGTGTCTTCTCACTTGCACGGGGAAACTTTGAGTTTAACGTAATAGAGAAAAATGTTCTATTTTCATCTCTTCTCTTCTACTCTGATCAATTTATGCTGGAGAGAGATCGTATAGACCATTTCAAGGACCTAAACATTAAAAAAACGGAATTAGAATGCTACCATCAACGACACGTTTGTGTGTCATTCAGTTGAACTCCGAGCGTTACTGAGCCGCACCGTGGAGGATGTCATCCAGAGCAGCTGTCTGGAAGAGCGTGCGTGAGTGCCCGGATGCGCACAGTGTCAGGAGATGCTCGTGCCAAACTCCCATGAAAATATAAACGAACAAATATACACGTTGATAGCTTCACTTTAAACGATCGTGTAATGGCAAATATTTCTGGTCATAGCGTGTTCACGCAGTGTTAATGCACACACTCTAATTCTCTGGAGTGATAAAATGATGAAAGTTAGAGCATTAAAATAACATATGAAAATGAATAAATTAGGGCATACATTGTATACTACTGCATAATGTAATTTAATATAATAAAATTAGGACTGTCAGTAGATTTCTTTAAAAAAATTGTTTTTTTTTATCCCCTTTTCTCCCAATTTGGAATGCCCAATTCACACTACTTAGTAGGTCCTTGTGGTGGTGCGGTTACTCGGTTCAATCCGGGTGGCGGAGGACAAGTCTCAGTTGCCTCCGCTTCTGAGACGGTCAATCCATGCATCTTATCATGTGGCTCGATGTGCATGACACTGTGGAGACTCACAGCATGGGAGGCTCATGCTGCTCTCTGCGATACACGCACAACTTGCCACTTGCCCCATTGAGAGCGAGAACTCCTAATCGCAACCACGAGGAGGTTACCCCATGTGCCAATTTGGTTGCTTAGGAGACCTGGCTGGAAGGACTTTTAATCGCGATTAACTATGGAAAAATTATGAGATTAATTGCGATTAAAATGTGTAATTTACTGACAGTAGACTGACAGTAATTTCAGATTTTAAAAGTAGTAACATGTGACTCTATACTTCCTGTCATAATGCATTTATTTGTTTTTTGGAAAGAACAACACAATAGAACAAAACAATACAGTATGCAGTGTTGGGCAAACTACTCAAAAAATTTAGCAAGCTAAGCTACAAACTACTCAACAGAAAAATTAGTTAAGCTAAAATAAAATCTACACTTCAGAAAAAGTAGCAAGTTACACTACAAGCGACACGCCAAAAGTAGCTTGCTACATTTAAGCTACCTCATATTTTTTACAACCGCAGATGCACGGAGCATACCTTCATAGACGGAGCACCTAAAACACGTATTCACATGACGTTTATCAAAGCCATGGTGCAGTATATTACAGTTTAGTGCAATACAGTATACAAGTAAATTCATATTTAGACATGCTACCTCTTCAAACCCATACCCATTTAAACATAACTTCATTTGCACATACCTGTATAAAAACCCTGCATACATGCAGTATACTATTCATCTATATATTCATCTATACAATACAGAAATACAGCAACTATACACAGAATTACAGGATCAGAGGCTACATTTCTTGTGTGCGTGTGAGCACATCTGGGCAATAACAATGTGATTTCTAATGGTATCAGATGGTAATACCATGGTACTTTGATATACAGTTACCATATTTATGTACCATTCTTGGTGCTTCAAAGTACTTTTAAGAATACCATGTTAGTACCATGGTAAATTGATATGATTACCATATTCATATACTATTGTATTTACATGGTGCTTCATGGTAATTAAAAAAAATACCGTGGCACTTCACTATATCATTACCACATCCATATAGCCTACCATTGTATTAACATAGTGCGTCCAGGTAATGGTACATGTCCAAAAAACATATATATATATATAATAAAAATAAATACACACATTTAAAACTAGAAATGTGTGAGAGCCCTCCAAAAATACCAAGAAACTGCCACACTTTTTTCAGACAACTCCTGGTTGCCTAGCCTTCTATACGACACCTCCTCAAATGCCGCCACCCTGCCTATCTCTGTGCACCACTCCTGAAATGAGGGTGCTCCAGCCGACTTCCATCCCCTAAGGATGACCTGTCTGCCAATCATAACACCGGCTAATTTTTTATGTGCTTGTTCCCAATATTAATGACCACCCCATTGCATTAAATGCAGAGTCTGGGGCAAAATGAAATTTGAGTGCCCAATAATTCACACATAAAACTCTGAACCCTTAACCAAAATTCTTGGATCTAAACACACCTCCAAAAAACATGGGCTGTGTCTTCATCTTCTGATTGCCATCGCCAGCAGGTGGGCGCGCCTATACAATTTAGAGGGGGTCCAATAGAATCGATGTAAAATCTTGAATTGCATAAGGTGCACCCTTGTATCTCTAGATGTAGACTTGATGTTTTTTAGAATCCTAGCCCACACTCCCTCCTCCACTACCAAATTTAAATCTTTCTCCCATAATCTCTTGAGGGAAGTTGAAGCTCCGTCCCCCAGACTCTGAATTAGCAGGGAGTAATACACTGATGCCTCATGACCTTTTCCAAAAGCAGCAATCACCTCTCCCAGAGTATCTGCCACTTTAGGGGGGTGTATGCTACTCCCAAAAATAGTACAAAGCAGGTGGCGCAGTTGTAAATACCTAAAGAATTGAGACCTGGGAATCCCAAAATGTTGAACCATATTTTCAAAGGATCTCAACACTCCACTCTCATATAGGTCACCGAGTGTATTAACCTCCCTCACAATCCACTCTCTCCAACAGAAAGGGGACTTATTAATATATAACTTTGGGTTCAGCCATATGCTCGTAGCAACATTTAAATAAATGTCCGAATTAAACACTCCATAACAATACCGTGTACATATGTGAGATAACGGGATAACTTAACTTCTCCGGTTAGTTTGATAGAAAGGCTTTGCAGTGGCGAAATAGGAGCAAGAACTTCCTGTTCAATTCAAACTCAGGGAGGGGCTTTCTCAGGTGGAAGCGACCAATGAGCCAAATGTCTGAGACAGAATGCATAATAATAAAACAAAATCTTGGGTAGGCCTAGCCCACCTATGCAATTGGCCTATGCAACTTACTGAAATGTAAACTGGAACGTTTACCATTCCAAATAAAGGACTTCGCTATGCTATCAAATTGCTTGAAATAAGAGAGGGGGACATCTATAGGGAGAGATTGTAGCAGGTAGTTGAATTCTGGAATACAATTCATTTTAATAACATTAACCTTCCCAATCATAGATAAATGTAATGAAGCCCACCTGCCCACATCGCTCGAAAACCTTTTTATTAAGGGGTCAAAATTAACTCTAACTAAAATCACACAAATTTGCTGGGAATAAAATACTCAAATACTTAATGCCCTGTTTGGGCCATTGGAATGCGCCCGGCTGAAAAGCTGTTACTGGGCAGTACGCTGTCAGAGCCAAAGCTTCGGATTTAGACCAATTAACTCTGTATCCTGAGAACTTAGAAAAGGAATTAATAATTCTGTGGAGGCAAGGCATAGATCTAGTAGGGTCGGAGACGAATAGTAAAATATAATATGCGTAAGCAAAAGCTTATGCGCCACATCTCCCGCTATCACTCCTGGAAAATCATCCTAAAATTCCTTTTTTTTTTTTTTTTTTTTTTTTTTTTCACCATTTATGTTGGGCTGAATTTATGTTGGACTCATGGACATTTGTATTACTGATAGATGCCTTTTAATTCTTGGCACTTTATTTTTTTATGTTGGGAATTTTTTTATTTGTAAAGTATTTTTATGAGAAAATGTTTGAATGATTAATGGCAGAAGTTACAGTTATTATTTATTAGTAAGTTAACCAAAGGATTAATCAGAAAAGAATCAATAGATTTATCAAAAAATAAAAAATCATTAGATTAATCGACTAATCGGAAAAAATAATCGATAGATTAATCGATTGAAATAATTATCGTTAGTTGCAGCCTTAATCGTCAATGTTAGGTGCATAAATATGAGCCAAAATAAGACTTTGTCCCTGAATTTCAACTAAAACAATAATGACTCTTCCTAATTTATCTTTACCCTGTTTAAGACATTTGAATTGTAGATGTTTACTTATCAGTGTAATGACTCCCCTGCTCTTACTCGAGCCAGCACTATAAAAAAAATGCCCAGCCCATATCTTCCCAAATTTTTCAGCTTCCTGTGGAGAAAGATGCATTTCTTGAAACATTATATCATATTTCTTAGGTTAAGAAGAGAGATAGCCTTCCTTCTTTTTATGGGATGCCCCAACCCATTTGCATTCCACGTGGAGAGAGACAATCCACTCATTAACATTTGACATTTTGACATATAAGAAAAAATAGATTGTATGTCAAAAACAATTATAAAGACCACATTCCAACATTAGTGCGACAATCAAAACCCGAACATCCCCCAGAACCAAACAAACATGCGCATTAACCCCGCGCATGACAGTGCCAACTGGCGTCCATCCCTCCAAACTCAAACAGTCCATGTACGCCCATGAGAACCCCCGCGACAACTTCGATTGCCATCGGATTGCTCAAGTCCAGTGTTTATATACAAATTTGTGAGACAGAATTACACAGCAAAAGATAATCTATAAACAAACTCCAGCCAATAGATGGAATAAGCACAAAGAGCGTGTAGCTTCATCCATAAAACTGTCCTGAAGGTGTGACACTACAAAATAAACTCTAGCTGCTAGGCGGAACCAGCACAAAAAGAACACGCAGATTCTTCAAACAGTCAAATGAATGTTCAGTGAGCTGGTCCACTCGGCTGCAACATGAGTGCAAACAAATGACTTAATCACTCCAATGTCTTTGCAAGAAATACTCCACAAAACAAACCCCAGCCTACAGGAGAAATAAGCATAAAGAGTGTGTAGATTCATCCACAAAACTGTCCCGAAGGTGTGCCACTCTACAAAATACACTCCAGCCGCTAGGCGGAACCAGCACAAAAAAAAGTGCGCAGGATCTTCAAAGAGTCAAGCGAATGTTCAGTGAGCCAGTCCACTCGGCTACAATGTGAGTACAACGAGATGACTTGCTCACTCCATTGACTTTATGAAGGACATCACTTGCTGTGGGCATGTGAAAGTTTTATGGCCATCCTTAGCATCTGTTCTCAATTTGGCTGGGAATATCAGTGCAAAAGCGACCTTCCGTTGGTGTAGAAGTTTCTTGCATTCCTTGAATCTATCACGCTTCTCTCTTGTTGAAAAGTCTGGGAACAAGAAAATGCTGTGGTTCTTCCAAGAAAGCCTTCCTTTACTCCTCACCTCATGTAACACAAGATCTTTATTGGATGATCTTAGAAATTTGGCCAGAAGTGATCGGGGCCTGTCTCCCTCTGTGGATAGACGAGCAGGAACCCTGTGATCTCACTCGATTTCCAGCTTATGGCCTGCTATGTTGCGCAGATTCGGGAAGAGCCCATCCAGGAATTTCACCGTATCCTGTCCCTCTGCTCCCTCAGTGATTTCAACTTTACGGATGGTATTCCGCCGGCTACGGTTCTCCATGTCCTCCAACTTCTCCCAGACCCGCTCCAAATCCACCTTGGTCGCTAGCGGATTAGCAGATAATTCCCTTTCCGATGACTCCAGGTAATCGATCAGTTTCTTGACATCCCCCACTCTTGTAACCACATCAGTGAACTTCACCTCCATGGCAGTGTTCTATTGACGTATCACGGCAAGATCCTCCAAGTCACCAACAACCTTCGTCAGCATTGCCGACATGTTCAGCATCTCTCGCCGCATTTCCCGCACCTCTCAGACCAAATCAACTCCCAGGACCGCGGCCTGCTGAGGGGCATCAGCTTGAGCAGGTAAGAGTCTTTTAATGTCTCCAGAGCCCGTGGATTTTGAATTCTTTGACATATTGTCGTCCTAGAACAATTATGGAACCGAGTGTATCGAATCCCACCGGTTTATGTCATTAAAAGTATTAAAACTAGCAAAGTGCGGGGCCTGGGTAGCTCAGCTAGTATTGACGCTGACTACCACACCTGGAGTCACGAGTTCGAATCCAGGGTGTGCTGAGTGACTCCAACCATGTCTCTTAAGCAACCAAATTGGCCCGGTTGCTAGGGAGTGTAGAGTCACATGGGGTAACCTCCTCGTGGTCGCGATTAGTGATTCTCGCTCCCAATGGGGCGCGTGGTAATTTGTGCGTGGATCGCGGAGAGTAGCAAGAGCCTCCACATGCGGAGCCTCCGCAGTGTCATGCACAACGAGCCACGTGATAAGATGCACGGATTGACAGTCTCAGAAGCGGAGGCAGCTGAGACTTGTCCTCCATCACCTGGATTGAGGTGAGTAACCGCGCCACCATGAAGACCTACTAAGTAGTGGGAATTGGGCATTCCAAATTGGGAGAAAAGGGGAGAAAAAAAAATAGCAAAGTGCGCAGAGCTCGCCGTTCACATGTCTGATCCATGCATGGCGTCACGTGACTCCCGTTCCTGGTGTATTTCAAAGTTAAAGTGCCTTTAAAGTTAAAAGTTCCATGCTATGAATTAAATATATATATATATACAAAATATACAAAATCCAAAATAAAACTGAAAATGAACTTTTGCACAGTACTGTGTGTGTGTGTGTGTGTATGTGTATATATATATATATATATATATATATATATATATATATATATATATAATCACACACACACACACACACACACACACACACACACACACACACACACACACTACAGTACTGTGCAAAAGTTCATTTTCAGTTTCATTTTTTAATTAACATCATCCAAAGTCTAGTAAACTTAAAAAAAAAAGGTATATCAATATTTGGTGTGACCTCCTTTGCCTTCAAAACAGCACCAGTTCTCCTAGGTACACCTGGACACAGTTTTACTTGGTTGTTGGCAGATAGGATGTTACAAGCTTCTTGGAGAATTCACCACAGTTCTTCTATATATTTAGGCTGTCTCAATTGCTTCTGTCTCTCCTTGTAATCTCAGACTGACACGGTGTTCAGTGGGGGTCTCTGTGAGGGCCATGACATCTGTTGCAGGGCTTCCTGTACTTCTATTCTATTTACAGAAGGAATGTTTGGGAGTCTAAAATGTATATTACCTATTGACACACTACAGCTAAAGATATAAATAACCATCTTAAAACCAATGTATATTTGTTTTAAATATACAGTTTTTATATACAGGTGCATCTCAATAAATTAGAATGTCGTGGAAAAGTTCATTTATTTCAGTAATTCAACTCAAATTGTGAAACTCCTGTATTAAATAAATTCAGTGCACACAGACTGAAGTAGTTTAAGTCTTTGGTTCTTTTAATTGTGATGATTTTGGCTCACATTTAACAAAAACCCACCAATTCACTATCTCAACAAATTAGAATATGGTGACATGCCAATCAGATAATCAACTCAAAACACCTGCAAAGGTTTCCTGAGCCTTCAAAATGGTCTCTCAGTTTGGTTCACTAGGCTACACAATCATGGGGAAGACTGCTGATCTGACAGTTGTCCAGAAGACAATTATTGACACCCTTCACAAGGAGGGTAAGCCACAAACATTAATTGCCAAAGAAGCTGGCTGTTCACAGAGTGCTGTATCCAAGCATGTTAACAAAGTTGAGTGGAAGGAAAAAGTGTGGAAGAAAAAGATGCACAACCAACCGAGAGAACCGCAGCCTTATGATTGTCAAGCAAAATCGATTCAAGAATTTGGGTGAACTTCACAAGGAATGGACTGAGGCTGGGGTCAAGGCATCAAGAGCCACCACACACAGACATGTCAAGGAATTTGGCTACAGTTGTCATATTCCTCTTGTTAAGCCACTCCTGAACCACAGTCAACGTCAGAGGCGTCTTACCTGGGCTAAGGAGAAGAAGAACTGGACTGTTGCCCAGTGGTCCAAAGTCCTCTTTTCAGATGAGAGCAAGTTTTGTATTTCATTTGGAAACCAAGGTCCTAGAGTCTGGAGGAAGGGTGGAGAAGCTCATAGCCCAAGTTGCTTGAAGTCCAGTGTTAAGTTTCCACAGTCTGTGATGATTTGGGGTGCAATGTCATCTGCTGGTGTAGGTCCATTGTGTTTTTTGAAAACCAAAGTCACTGCACCTGTTTACCAAGACATTTTGGAGCACTTCATGCTTCCTTCTGCTGACCAGCTTTTTAAAGATGCTGACTTCATTTTCCAGCAGGATTTGGCACCTGCCCACACTGCCAAAAGCACCAAAAGTTGGTTAAATGACCATGGTGTTGGTGTGCTTGACTGGCCAGCAAACTCTGCAGACCTGAACCCCATAGAGAATCTATGGGGTATTGTCAAGAGGAAAATGAGAAACAAGAGACCAAAAAATGCAGATGAGCTGAAGGCCACTGTCAAAGAAACCTGGGCTTCCATACCACCTCGGCAGTGCCACAAACTGATCACCTCCATACCACGCCGAATTGAGGCAGTAATTAAAGCAAAAGGAGCCCCTACCAAGTATTGAGTACATTACAGTAAATGAACATACTTTCCAGAAGGCCAACAATTCACTAAAAATGTTTTTTTTATTGGTCTTATGATGTATTCTAATTTTTTGAGATAGTGAATTGGTGGGTTTTTGTTAAATGTGAGCAAAATCATCACAATTAAAAGAACCAAAGACTTAAACTACTTCAGTCTGTGTGCACTGAATTTATTTAATACACGAGTTTCACAATTTGAGTTGAATTACTGAAATAAATGAACTTTTCCATGACATTCTAATTTATTGAGATGCACCTGTGTGTGTGTGTGTGTGTGTGTGTGTGTGTGTGTGTGTGTGTATATATATATATATATATATATATATATACTCACTCACTCTACCGGTCAAATGTTTTGAAACACTTGGCTGAAATGTTTCTCATGATCTTAAAAATCTTTTGATTTGAAGGCGTATGCTTAAATGTTTGAAATTAGTTTTGTAGACAAAAATATAATTGCACCACCATATTAATTTATTTCATTATAAAATTTAATTAAAAAAAAAAAAAAAAAAAAAAAAAGTTTTTGAAATTGATGACTTGGACCAAATAATAAAGAAAAGCAGCCAATAAGTGCCCAACATAGATGGGAACTCCTTCAATACTGTTTAAAATGCATCCCAGGGTGATACCTCAAGAAGCTGGTTGAGAAAATTTCAGGAGTACATGTCTGCAAATTCTAGGCAAAGGGTGACTACTTTAAAGATGCTAAAATAAAATATAACACAGTTTTGATTTATTTTGGATTTTGTTTAGTCACAACATAATTCCCATAGTTCCATTTGTTATTCCATAGTTTTGATGACTTTACTATTATTCTAAAATGTAAAAAAAAAAAAAAAAAAAATATATATACACACACACACACACACACACACATAACCGTCAAAAGTTTTGAAACACTTAATTATATATATATATATAAGTGTTTCAAAACTTTTGACCGGTTGTGTGTGTGTGTGTGTGTGTGTGTGTGTGTGTGTGTGTGTGTATATATATATATATATATAATTTATTTATTTATTTATTTATTTATTTATTTATTTCTCCTGATTAATGGTATTTTGGTTGCACCATAAATTGCATCTGGAATTTAAATCAATGTGGACTCTTGAAGCCTCTGTCTGCCCCTCCCCATCACAGGAAGGAAAGACTAAGAACATTTAATACAGGCTACCAGTTTTAAAAACGATTGGCAGATAAATTGCCTTTCAACACATTATCGTATCAGTAAAATCCAATATTGGTCGACATCTAATTTGTATTTATATAGATTGTGATTTTAGTGAGTTTGTTTTTATATGGATATTAATTTGATCTGTTCAAGAGATAAGTTGAATGCTACAGATGTTTTTACTGCATGTATCCAGCCATCTCGCTTCACTGCAGCGGTTCATGCGTTTAGCTGTGGTTGCTTTTTCTTTAATCTAAACATTTCCATTAGTTCCAGGCATCTAGGGAGCATCCAGACACCAAACAACACAGTCCAAATTTAAATAATGACATTTTATGACAATCGTGTTAACGTTTGTAACGTCAATATGTTAAAGTCACTAATGAAGTGCTTCTTGCTGTTGTTTTTTTTTAAAGAATTTGGCATTCGTTAAAGGAATAGTTCACCCAAAAATGAAAATTTTATATATATATATATAAAAATTCCAAATAATAATAAAAAAAACAATGTAAACAATGACGCACTTCCTGACTCCTCCACGTGACGCGTGACCTTACCAACGCGCTTACGTCATCCCTCTCGTGAAGCGAACATTTGTAGTTAAAAAAAATACATAAATATTGTTTTGTTTCTCAAAATAATCAATCATTTGGGTTCAGAAGACCTTTATTTGTCGACTGGAGTCATGTGGGTTATTTTGATGCACCCTAAATATGCATTTTGGACCATCAAAAAAATGGAGTACATTCACTTGCATTGTTTAAAGGAGGAGGCCTGAAATGAAATCCTAAAAGTCTTAAATTCTGTTTTGATGAAGAAAGAAACTCTGATATATCTTGGATGGCCTGAGGGTGAGTAAATTATCCACAAATTTTCATTTTTGGGTGAACTATTTCTTTAAAAGTTGTAAAAAAAAAAAAAAAAGAAAAGTTTATTAAACCAATTGACTTATTCATGTTATGTATTTGTGTAGTCTTGCATTTGAGCTTTGTGTCGTGGTCAGTGTATCGAGTGTGCTCGTTGAGTGTTGGTGTTTTTCTGAAATACTATAAAATCTGGTCTGTTGACCGCACGCCACTCTACGTTTGACAAAGGGGTGATGTCACGGTAACATGTCTTGAGTTCCACAATTAGAAAAAAATGTTTTTAGATGGGATCTGGTTACCTTCACTGAGTCATACACTTTGAAGATGGGCGCAAGAATTTTCCATTCATTATAGATTTGGGGAGTGTAGTGGAAATTCATCTAGTACACCACTGTACATTGTGGTCCACTTGACAGTGAAGTTGGAGTGGGAGGGGATTTGTGAACTGATTGTTAATGACATATTCTGATTGGTCAGACAGTCTGAGGTTGTAAACAGTTTGGAAGCTAGTTTTGACACGATTCTGAAAGCCTGGATGTACAACACGAGTCCCCCTTTAGTGCTTTCCTTTTGCATTCTCTCTCTCCCCCCGTCTGTCTCCTTTCTCACTCCCTCTCTCTTTCTATTCTTGTTTCTCAGTGTCTCTTACTAGTCAGGGCATGCATGGCTGTCAAGCTCTATTGCTTTCACTGAGCTGTGAGCTCCTGCACGTTTGTTTGTGTTTGCGTATATTTTAAATATCAGCGCAGTCTGAACAATGTTTGAAGCCTATTTGTGACTGCATGTTGGAGCAACCTTACCGGTGTTCTAACAGGTGTGTCTTTGTGATATTTAAAACATTTTGGTGGAAGTGAGGTTACAAATTGTTGCTGAAAAAATAAAGAAATCTATATTTAAAACCTGAAAGGGGCGACTCGTAAACTAGGGAATTGCTTGGCTCTTCTATCATCATTGCTTGAGCAAGGCTTTTAACCCCAGGTTACTCCAGGAGAACTGTTCCTGTAATAAACAAATGAAATGATAATACAAGCTGTGTATGGACTGAAGCTAAATGCCAAATAACTGTGCTTAACGTATTGTTGATTCTAGTTTTTGTGTTGGTCTGTCACTTTCAATAAACCGTGTCTGTCTGTGCGCGTCTGTTTGTGCACATCTGTTATGTGTGTGCCATAATGCTGGGTGTAATCCAATTACAAAGTAGTTACTGTAATATAATTGCTTTTCAGTCAAAGGTAGTGTTATACAACATTTTACATTTTTGTAATCAGTTACAGTTACTAATTTTAATTACTTCAGTACATTACCAGGGTTACTCATTTCTAAAATAATATATTATTTAAAATACATTTAAAGCAAATTATGATACACAGTATGTCTATTTGCATTTCTGTGACCTTTGAAGGGAGCAAGGGCCCCCTATCAAGTTATTGTAAAGGAGAAACATATGGTAATTAAAATATAAGATTGATACCGTTTGATACAGATTTCCCAAATCGATTCCCATTCACAAGCTCTCAATTTGATTCAGTTTCGATTCGATATCGATTATATTTCAGTTATAATGTCCACTTAGCTTACATTTGAAAGAAATTCTCTCCCTGATAATGCTGTTAATTATACTGGAGACCATCTAACTAGAAATACTATGAAAATGTTAGTTTTACTAATTATATATATATATATATTTCATCATTTTGGTTACATTTTTTAAAATGCTAGCTTTTAAAAAATGAACAAATCCATGTATTACATCAATAAATATGATATTAAATTACTTATATTTTGTTACATGTTTATTGTTTACATTCATAAATTGTAATATTTACAGGTGTTTAAACTGATTTGTTGAATGTGCTAAAAACTGGTACTTTCTCTTTAAGAAAACCAGCAGTTCTGTAAAGAGTATCTGTAAATGAGCATGTGATAATGAGAGAGAATCAAACGGCTTAATCACATCCGTGCTATGCATGATTCGAAATACATTTTTATTTTTTTTGTTCCCTTTGAACAGAACAAAAGGTATTAAAGAGACATTATTCAATGACAAATGGATTGTGTGGATCTCATCTTTTGGACACACAAAACAAGTCAAAGCAATCTCAGTACTGTGCTGAACTTCTATACTACACAATCACTTGTGAGTGAAATCTGAACATTTACCAGCCAATGGTTGATCCCCGAGATCATCGTCTGTCGGCACAACCCTAATGTGCGTTTCTCTCTATAAATTAACAAAATGTTCAGACAGTCTCCTTGCAGGTTTTTCTGAAACATTCAGAATCATTACCGCTTTTGCCGGTGTCGCTGTGGCTTGCTTCATGCGTGCTCTTGTAAAATGTATATTTTAAAGGCTCATTATTACAGTTTAGTATTTATCTGTAATGTAGAACAGTGTTAGCAATGTTACTTATAACATTCTCAGCCCTGGAACTCAAACCATTTTCTGATGCCCCCCAAAATATATATATATTGAAGTAATTAAATTAATATCATAAACGTGCGACTAGTCGACTAATGGCTTAAATTAACGCCTACTAGTCGACTAGGAAAATCTTTGGTTGGTGGCAGACCTATGGATGTCCATTTCTATCTTGGGTACTAATCTTTGAAATTATTAGAATAAAACAAGCATACTTTTTTGTGTACTTGATGTCTACAGTAAGACAAAAAAGGTGTCCAAATTTGAATGCAGCCCAATGGAGAATCTGGCTTTTCAGGCCGGTAAACGCCCCCTGGAGGAAGAGCCTGTTGTTTTTCATAGGCTGTAGTTTTAAGCAGACAGCATTTGCCACCCAAAGGTGAATGTTAAATTTAAGTAAAGTCCAGGGTCTTGACAAGGACGGTTTTATGAAAGATTTAATAAATGAAGAAAGAAAATGTTTTGTGTGTGTGTGTATGTGAGTTTTAGGGCCTGCTAAGTGCTTTATTTGGACTGCAGCAGGGCACTCTCTGGCATTGTGCTGTAGTGTGAGAGTGTGTGGTAATGATGCTCTGTTAAGTGCTGTCTTATTGTCGCAGACCATCTGTCTAAACAGCAATGTGAGAAGTATGTTGATAGAAATGGGATTATCACCTGCGTTACACACACATCCATACCCTGCACCACTGGTTTTCAAGCACTCTTGATCCACAGTATTCTTTTTTTTTATTTTATTTTTTTTAAATTTTATTTTATATTTCCCCTTTTCTCCCAATTCCCACTACTTAGTTGGTCCTCGTTGTGACGTGGTTACTCGCCTCAATCAGGGTGGTGGAGGACAAGTCTCAGTTGCCTCCACTTCTGAGACCATCAATCCGCACATCTTATCACGTGGCTCGTTGTGCATGACACCGCGGAGACTCCCAGCATGTAGAGGCTCATGTTACCCTCCGCAATCCACGCATAAATTACCATGCGCCCCATTGAGAGCAAGAACCACTAATCGCGACCACAAGGAGGTTACCCCATGTGACTCTACCCTCCCTAGCATCCAGGCCAATTTGGTTGCTTTAGGAGACCTGGCTGGAGTCACTCAGCACACTCTGGATTCGAACTCGTGACTCCAGGGGTGATCCACAGTATTCTGAGTAACCCCACTCTGCATTCAGCCATTATTTCACCTATCTGACATCTCAGGTGTATGACAAAAGTGTGTGTATTACGATTGCAGGACACAGCTGCAGGGTTTCATAGAAAGCTCTGTAGATTTCTGCAGAATTGGAACACCTATCATTCATAAATTTCTTTAAATCCCCTGCCACTTGCAAGCTCGTTTCTTAATAATTTATGCTAATTTCATCATGTTTTGAGCTATAAAAGAGCTGTAGGATTTTTACCAACAGCAGTGTAGTGCTCTTTGCTGTGCTTTCCATCAAAATGAGCACAGAAAATGTGAAAGGTCTGTAGATGGCCTGAAATCTGTGCTCTCAGTATTGCACAGATATCTGTAGATTTTAAACGCCCTTTATTTGCAAAGTTCACTTGTGTGTTTATTTAAAACATGGGCCTTTATTTTTGTCAAATAGCTTTATTTGGCCCTTGACATGACTCATACCCCATATCCAAGGAATGGATCACATTTATCATATTTAATTTTTATATATATTGTTGCATTTCTCAGGCCCTGTGTTAGATGCTGTTTTGTAATTTCAGCTCATAGGAGACATTGTGAAATATAATTAAGTTTATTAGTTTTACTTTTGTCACATTTCTCTTTGCCTATTGAGCAACTTCGAGATCAAGTGAAAACTGTCTTTTATTATTGACTCTCCCCTAAATAAATATTCCAGACAACTAAACTTACTTTTTGCAAGTTTACAAAGTAGCATACCTATAACCTCTTTAACAGCAAGGCCAGTGGCATCAAGTTTTGTAGCGAATGTTTTGAACAGGCTTGTTGAAATCAGATTTGTTCCTGTATGCAGCCCTGAGAAGGCACTACACCTCACTCGGCACTGTTTAACTTTTGAAAAATGCCGTGAGACCCCACTCACACACAAATGCTCATCATCCGTGAGCTTTAGCTGCAGGGTTGGGTTATATCAGATCATTTATGCATTTTAAGTTTCCTGCTATTGATCTACACTAGACGCAAGATCAGCCAGACAGCACAGGTTTGGTGTCATTCTAGCTGCCTCGTAGGTTTTTTCTCCGTTAATAAGGGATGCGTTTCTGCATTTGATTGATTGTCATGTTGCTTGTGTGTAGACAGTCTGATTTAGAGATGGAGAATTCTCTTATGCAGAGTCTTTTAGTCCTTCGTGTGTGCTTCTGGTAAATAGTTGCCCTGGGTTATTTTATTTTTGTGTGTGAAATATCTCTGTCATCAAGGAACAAGTTCAGACAGGTGAACTTGAGATAATGTCAATAGAATTCTTTAATCAATAGTGATGAAACGAGCATTTTAATTTCTGCCTCATAAAAAAATTACAATAAAAAATAAAAAATAAAATTGTGGTTGCCAGTTATCAAAATATAATAGTTCCAAATTCGTGTGTGTGTGTGTTTTCCCCTAAAGTATTTGTTTGAAAGGTTTCATGGCAAATCTGCCTTAGGTTGAGGCACAGGTTAGAAAGATGAAGACATGCCAGAAGAGATAGTCAAACACATGCACACACTCGTATGTCGTCATGGCAATCAGACAGCTTAAATGGGCAAACTTCCTGTTTGATGCGAAGCAATGTTTTAAGTCTTTGACATATTTATTGTGAGATGTTATGTGCGTGTGCCTTAAGACTTGATGGACCACTCAAATAAATGATAGAAGTGCAAAGGCCCAGCCATGAAATGATGAGAGAATCAAAACAATCAGAGTGCAATAGAACCCCTGAAACATTCACTCTAGAACGCTGTTTCTCAACTGGTCGGTCACGACCCAACAGTGGTCGCAGGTCTTTTTGGACTGGGTCGCTGACAGCAGGGAAAGAACAATGCCATGGTTCTCCCATTGAAGATTTTGAAGATTACCAACCAAGGTAAAGACAGTTTCAGGTTGGATATTCGACGGATATTCGTCTGTAGTTTTCCTTAAGTCCACCAACAGCAGTTAGGGACCGTCAACATAGTGACAAATCTAATTTTTCAAATTTCAATAGCTCATTACCCATTACTCCAAAAACTTTCAAAACTGTCTCTAGCTGACCCAATGGAAGAGACACATTGCATACACTTTGTTTTTGTAGATTTACATCTTGCACTATTTTAAATTATATATTAAACATTTTTTAAATTCAGTAGCTCCTTGGTCATGTGACCTACAACCCTCAAACTACTTTAAGAACATCCACTCACTAACCTTAAATATTGCAGACCCTTTTGTTTGTCAATTTACATCTCAGATGATTACATGAATTTTTATGTTTTTCATGTTGCACATTTCTATAGCTCTCTGGTCATGTGACCTACTGACCTCAAACAAGGTTCAGAATGTCCACTGACTACCCTTCAACATTGCACACCCTTTAGTTTGTTCGTTTTCTTCTCACATTATTTTATATGAATTTTTTTAAATTTAGAATTTCAATAGCTCCTTGGTCATGTGACCTACTTACCTCAAATAAGGTTCAGCATGTTCATTGACTACCCTTCTATATTGCACACCCTTTAGTTTGTCCATTTTCATCTTGCATGATTTTACATTAATTTTTTTAACTTTCTAATTTCAGTAGATCCTTGGTCATGTGACCATGAGAATGTACAGAACATTTTGACCCTTGTTTGATGTCAGTAGGTCACATGACCAAGGAGCTATTGAAATTAGAAAGTAAAAAATATTAATATAAAATCATGTGAGATGAAAATGGGCAAGCAAAAGGGTGTGCAATATATAAAGGTAGTTAGTGGACATTATGAACCTTGGTTGACATCAGAAGGTCACATGACCCAGGAGCTATTGAAATTAGAATGTGAAAAAGTCTGTACTTTGTTTACGCTCCCTAACTTATTCAACTAGGAATTCAGAATGCTGCTCACATTTTCACATGTTTATTAGCTTTGGAAAGCAAATTAATGTCCGAATCGTGAGAATAACACATGTGCAATGTTGTGCGCAATTTTTCCAACATCATGACATTTACTTGGAGTCTGTGGCTCAAATGGTTTGAAAGCTATTGAGGTTTGACTGCGCGAATATCCGTCGAATATCAAACCTGAAACTGTCTTTACCTCGGTGGATGCCAAAGTGATAGCCTATTTAGGACTCCCAATGCAAATTTAAAGAGAATCTCTCATTCAGCTAAAGACTTCTCATCTGCACTAAGATATTTTTGAGGCGGGATTAAAGCTTTTGCGCGTGTAACGGAACCAGCTCACGCTACTGATCTGCTTTGCTCTCTTCTCTCGATTTTGTAGGGCGCAGACCTCAAAACTGACTGACCTATTTCAATTCTAGTGAGACTTCTCTAGTTTAAGGCATTATGGTGGAAGTCAAGTCAAACCTCTCAAACAGTAGGCAGCCCCGACCTGCCAAACAGCACTGAGGAAAAGAGCAACACTGTACTATGCGCTAATATATATATATATATATATATTTATTATTATTATTATTTTTTATTTTTTTTATTACGTCAATTTATTTTTATTTGTATAGCGCCTTTCACAACACACATCGTTTCAAAGCAGCTTTACAGAAGATCATGCATTAACAGAAAATAAAACTGTAATATCTATAATGTCTTAAGAGTCATCATTGTGTAGTTTGATCAAATACGATTGTGAATTGTGTATAAAAATAAGTAATTCAATAATTATATCTATAACCCCAATGAGCAAGCCGAAGACTGTGACAAGGAACACAAAACTCCATAAGATGTTGGTTAATGGAGAAAAATATCCTTGGGAGAAACCAGACTCACTGTGGGGGCCAGTTCCCCTCTGGCTAACATCATGAATATAATGCCAATATTACTTATGTATAGTGCAAGTCATGGTTTAAAATGATTAAACTAAGTAACTGTTAAGGGTCGGTGTTTAAAACAAGATTTTGTATAAACTGTAAGATTAATGACTAATGTCTTTGAAGTTCATCCTGGATTAACTGCAGAAGTTCACATATGCATTGTCATTGTTAGTTGGCTGATGAAGCGTTTTGTTGGCAGTTAATTGATAGTCTATGTATTCCATTTCAAAAATGTAGTCCATCATTAGACCGAGGTGATGCAGGCAGAGATTAGTTAGGTGCATCACAGTTACATTTTTTAATTAATTAATTAATTATTTTATTTATTTATCACACATTATACGTTTGCACATATACAGTGAAATTATTTTTTTTCACTGGGGTCAGAGTGCAGGGTCAGCCATGATACGGCGCCCCTGGAGCAGATAGGGTCAACCTGGCTGGTAATTTCGGTGAGGTCTATTCTAAGTCCAAGGTTCAGGCAATGGCAAATGAAGTATCCCATGTCTTATGGTTGGAGCTGGAATCAGTTCATCCTCTGAAGTCCATCGTAATAGACTGAAGTGATGTTTGGCTGGCACTGGCTGCTATTAGTCATCATCACACAGCGACATGTAGCAGTGGAGTCCGACAACAAGCAGGAACGGAGCTGGATCCAGCCAGTTCTGGTGACCTCAGGATAGGAGTCCCGAGGTTGAGACAGGGAAACAAATAAAATAATATTAGCATAGATGCCATTCAAGTTATTGCAGAATTATAGATCATGATCACTGTTTCTGGTTCAGGCAGACCTAACTAAAGAAGCCTAATTGTGAGTTGAAGAATAAATTAGGTGTATGCCTGTCTAAATAGATGAGTCTTCACCTTTTACAAAATTGTTTCACGATTTTACATGAGTAAAAGTAACTGTTATATTCTGACAATGTTATAGTTTCATATGAAATAATCTATAGGTAGAATCTATTAGACCTCTTATTTATATCAACAGTGGCAGTTGTAATTAAAGTTTCAAAATGTGTTTCAGCTAGTATTTTTTTATTTTTTTCATAAATACTATATTATTACTATTATTTAAGACTAGCTACATTGACCTAACCATGGTAGCCTAATCATTTCCTCCTGTGTAACATGTATGTATGTTCTATTTTAGTGATGTTTGAAATATGGAAACAAAGGGTATACTAATGGGCTCATATAAATAAATATGCTCTTCAATTTTTTAAAAAGGGGAGAGAAAACTTCCTGTCCCTTTTGTTGTTGACGTCAACAACAAAAATAATATCACTTAATGCATGCCCATATACTTGAAAACCATGAACAAAACTATGCAGGATAAAAGGAAATGTGACCCAGGATACATTAAATACAGGTTACGTTTTTAGTATGGTGGGTCACCACTTGATTTCCAATGTAAAATCTGGGTCCCGAAGCAAAACCAGTTGAGAACCACTGCTTTAGAATATTAACAGGGCATCTAGAACACCTTGCCAAATGATTTTATGGTCTTATTTTATTGCCCTTTATCAGAGTAGCGGCATATTTAATTTTTTGACAGTAACGAAATCAAGTTTGTGAGGGATCAATCCACTAACGCCTAGACTTAGCGCATGCTTGCACCAAAACTTCATGGCCATGCCCACTGACTTTGTGCATATAACGTATTGCATAGCACTGCACTTAAAACGTAGTGGTCTTAAGATATGGCCCATAGTCTTTTCAATGGTTGTACTGTTGTTTAAATTGCTGTTGATTGTTCAGCTTATGAAACATTGTGAAAACATATTTGTTTCCAAAATATTTCAGTTGGCAAAAATTCCAGAAAACACAATTTGTGAAAATGATATGATCCAGGAGCATTATACAGTGCATGCTATTAAAGAGACTGCAAGCCAATCCCTCACAGCCTCATTTTAATTCCCCTCAAAAATGAAATCTGTTGCTACACTGAATAAGGTCTATTGCGCATCATCGTATAGTTGTGTGAGTGTTTTTTTTATCTCAGTGCAGGTACAATATGACTGCAAAGAGAATGTGATTGAACCTAAAAGTCTTGACATCTGAGATTTGCTCTTTTTGTTCTTTAAGCTTCAAAATTTAAAGTGGCAGCAATATTTAATGTTAAATGTTTAGCATTTTTATCATATATTCACAAGCTCAGTATTTGTCAAAATTATTGCAATATGATTTGTTTGGACCAAATCGTGCAGCCCTACTGCTGAATACAGATCTTTTTTTTTTTTTTTTTTTTTTTTTTTTTTTTTGTTCTCCTGGAGCCAGTGACTTTGAAGTCTGGGATGAATCAGAAGTGTGTGTGTGTGTGAGATTGAGAGGGGGATCAGAGATCTCGATCCAGCTGCTGCAGACATGAATAGAGCAGAGGGACTTTTATAGTGTCTGTCAGTTACAGAAGGTCCTCTCTCTCTCTCTCTCTCTCTCTCTCTCTCTCTCTCTGAAGGTGCAGCATCGTATCACAGGGCAGGTGATGGCTCTGAAGATGAACACTATGGCCAGTAACAGAGCCAACATGCTGAAGGAGGTACAGCTGATGAACCGCCTTAGACATCCCAACATACTCAGGTTTGCAAAACCCACATCCACACCCTCTGAGTACCAACACTACAATCCTCTCTGAATCTGCCCTTATATTCCTCTTCTAAAGGGATAGTTCACTCAAATTTTAATTGTCTTTTTTTATTTTTTTACATGTTTCAAACCTGTATGACTCTTTGGCCACATTTACACTGTCATTGTTTGAGACTGAAAACCACATTTACTTACGGGTGTGGGTCTTGAAATGTCCTGTTCAAAGCTCACAGCAGCGGCTTTAATAATTATGTGCATGAACAAATAACGGAAGTCAAGCCTGAATTCCAACAACTGTAACCATAGAAACAGTGCCTTAAGTAAACAAAGATGGAGACATCCATAACACCAATTGACACCGCATTATTAAATAAATGGGTCCATTTGAGGCACGATTTCATCCATCAGATCTTCAATAACTATAAAGAATTGTGTTGTGCGCAGCTTTTGAGTCTTGCGCCTTGTGCCCAGACCATTAAACCCCGTTCACATGGTTAGCAACTTGCAGCCACAAAGCGACAGAAGACCATTCATTTTCAATGAGAACTGGCGACACGAGCAACAGGATGTGGGTGTGATAAAGAGACGCGACAAAACTGAGAAAAGTTCAACTTTATGCAAATGCAGAGCGATATCGCACAGTGACAACCACTAGAACTGAAGACGGTGATGCTTAACGTCATCTGTCCTCTGTGAGAGACTGGAGTCGAGTGCAGGCAAGATGGACAAGTTAATGTTGTCATCGATTTCATTGTTCTATATCACTTGTCTGTAACCACATACATGGATATAATAAAAAAAATTTAAGCGGTGAAAACCATGCCAGAAACTGTCGCCATTGTGAAGGAGTATGAATCATTATGATAAATTGTTCATCTTGTTAATGAAATAATGCAATGAGCATTGCTGTAGTTTATTTAAAATAACAATGTTAATTTTTAAAGGCAAAACAAGTGATTCCTTGTCAAATAAGAATATCTTAGCAGCGATATGTCTTCTCTGTGATCAGATTTTTTAAAGCTATGGCCTGTTGTGCAGTCCACCAATAATGTTAGAGTGACCAGCAGTAGGAACGGCAACTAGCAACACAGAGTATGCAAGTAGCTCCAGTAGAAGTCAGTGAATGGCTCTTCGGGTGACTCAGGCACAGCTCATATCTCCATGAGTTAACAGAACCCTGCGTGAACAGCGCAGCTCTTGTATTATATGATGTGATACATAACTAGTTAT